>NC_091373.1:17464390-17496890 GCF_038502225.1 Cherax quadricarinatus
TATTTTGCATCGCATTACGAGCCTCTTGCTTTCGTAGGGAGTGATTTGTGTGTACAGACTTGGGATCAGTCCCTTTGAGATTTTCCACGTATAAATTATAATGTCTTTCTCACATGCGTTCCAGGGAGTACAAATCGAGGGACTCCGTTCTAGTGTTTATTTTTTATGGTTGTTTCATAGCGGAGTAACTGAAATTTGTCCTCAATGAAGATAACATTTTCTGTCAACTGGAAGACGTGTTTATGTCAAGTTGGAGATGTGTAGCATCCTCAGTGAATGTCACTCTCAGCGAAGGATAAGGAATAGGATGGGGGTTAGTACTGTGTGTGGAACAGAGTTGTTCACTGTGTCAGCTTCTGGCTTAAAACTGTGTACTAGTACTATTTGCGTTCTCTTCGTTACAAAGTTAAAAATCTCTCTGCCTACTTTACCCACACTGCCGTACTACCCCCAGCCCCCACCACCAGCCGCACTACCCCAAACCCCCACCACCAGCCGCACTACCCCCAACCTCCACCACCAGCCGCACTACCCCCAACCCCCACCACCAGCCGCACTACCTCCAACCCCCACCACCAGCCGTACTACCCCCAGCCCCCACCACCAGCCGCACTACCCCCAACCCCCACCAGCCACACCACCCCAACCCTCATCACCAGCCACACCACCCCAACCCCCATCACCGGCCACACCACCCCAACCCCCATCACCAGCCACACCACCCCAACCCCCACCACCAGCCACACCACCCCAACCCCCACCACCAGCCACACCACCCCAACCCCCACCACCAGCCACACCACCCCAACCCCCATCACCAGCCACACCACCCCAACCCCCGCCACCAGCCACACCACCCCAACCCCCGCCACCAGCCACACCACCCCAACCCCCACCACCAGCCTCACCACCCCAACCCCCGCCACCCCCAACCCCCAGCCACACCACCCCCAACCCCCAGTCACACCACCCCAACCCCCAGCAACACCACCCCCAACCCCCAGCCACACCACCCCAACCCCCAGCCACTCCACCCCAACCCCCACCACCAGCCACACCACCCCAACCCCCACCACCAGCCACACCACCCCAACCCCAACCACCCCCAGCCACACCACCCCAACCCCCACCACCAGCCACACCACCCCAACCCCCACCACCAGCCACACCACCCCCAACCCCCACCACCAGCCACACCACCCCAACCCCCACCACCAGCCACACCACCCCAACCCCCCCCCCCAGCCACACCACCCCAACCCCCACCCCCAGCCACACCACCCCAACCCCCACCACCAGCCACACCACCCCAACCCCCACCACCAGCCACACCACCCCCAACCCCCACCACCAGCCACACCACCCCCAACCCCCACCACCAGCCACACCACCCCCAACCCCCACCACCAGCCACACCACCCCCAACCCCCACCACCAGCCACACCACCCCCACCACCAGCCACACCACCCCAACCCCCACCACCAGCCACACCACCCCCAACCCCCAGCCACACCACCCCAACCCCCACCACCAGCCACACCACCCCCAACCCCCACCACCAGCCACACCACCCCCAACCCCCACCACCAGCCACACCACCCCCAACCCCCACCACCAGCCACACCACCCCAACCCCCACCACCAGCCACACCACCCCAACCCCCACCACCAGCCACACCACCCCAACCCCCACCACCAGCCACACCACCCCCAACCCCCACCACCAGCCACACCACCCCCAACCCCCACCACCAGCCACACCACCCCAACCCCCACCACCAGCCACACCACCCCAACCCCCACCAACAGCCACACCACCCCAACCCCCACCACCAGCCACACCACACCAACCCCCACCACCAGCCACACCACCCCAACCCCAACCACCAGCCACACCACCCCCAACCCCCACCACCAGCCACACCACCCCCAACCCCCAGCCACACCACCCCCAACCCCCACCACCAGCCACACCAACCCCAACCCCCACCACCAGCCACACCACCCCCAACCCCCACCACCAGCCACACCACCCCAACCCCCACCACCAGCCACACCACCCCCAACCCCCACCACCAGCCACACCACCCCAACCCCCACCACCAGCCACACCACCCCCAACCCCCACCACCAGCCACACCACCCCAACCCCCACCACCAGCCACACCACCCCCAACCCCCACCACCAGCCACACCACCCCAAACCCCCCCACCACCCCCAACCCCCACCACCAGCCACACCACCCCAACCCCCACCACCAGCCACACCACCCCAATCCCCACCACCAGCCACACCACCCCAACCCCCACCACCAGCCACACCACCCCCAACCCCCACCACCAGCCACACCACCCCAACCCCCACCACCAGCCACACCACCCCAACCCCCACCACCAGCCACACCACCCCAACCCCCACCACCAGCCACACCACCCCCAACCCCCACCACCAGCCACACCACCCCAACCCCCACCACCAGCCACACCACCCCAACCCCCACCACCAGCCACACCACCCCCAACCCCCACCACCAGCCACACCACACCTTCTACCACTTTACCCCTACCCTTTTCCCACTACTTTTTTTTACTTTTTATTTTCGTACATCCTGTTTCTCTTTCCGTCCTCTCCGCATATTTATCTTCCCACTTTCTCGTTTCTTCCCACTTCCTATTATTTGCCCATTCCTCTTTTTTCGTCATCTCGTGTCTGCTCATCTTCCCTCATACGTTTATGTTTAGTTGAAGAACGAGACACTTGTGCAACATTTGGCAATCTTCGCCAGCCAGTGACTTCTTCAGTCCAATACAGAGAAGAATGGTGGAAGAGGAGGAGTCGTTTGATGTATTCAGTCCCTCAGCCTGGAGTAGATGTGTTCAGTCCATCAGTCTTGAAAAAGAGGAGACCTGAACACTAACTCCAGGCTGAGGGACTCAGTACCTCAAACTGCTCCTCTTCTTCCACTGTTCTTTTTTGTATTGGACTGAAGAAGTCACTGGCTAACGAAACGTTTCCTCAGTGAAGATTCCCAAATGTTGCACAAGTGTCTCGTTCTTCAACTTACGGGTTTTCTAAAGCATTACATCACACTTGTGTATAGTTACCAGTATACGACGTGAATGAAGTTCTCTGTAAATTACCCACTTGTAATTATTTGTAGCAAGAGCAGCATGGAAAGGTGATAGATGGACTAACTGCTGCCTGTCACGCTTGGTCTCAAGTCTATGAAGCTTAATTGAAGTTCTTTTCGTATTGTTCTTAAAGTACTAGTTGACAGCCCAAGACTGCAGTTTGTTTCCTCTTTGAAGGCATAAATGGCTTTGGCAGTCCATCAGTTCTGTCATGCATCTGAAGATCAGTGTAAGATGCCATCCACAGGTGTACTCTGACTCCATCGTCTACAGTCCTATCATACCTGTGTCTGCCACAGTTGATGCTCATGGAGTTTAGATTATTAATTTTTGATAGAGATTCAATTACATATGAAGTGTGAACCTTAGATACATGCGAGTGCAAGGAGTATAATAGTCCACTATGATGGGTGTACGGAAAGTTGTTGACTCTGCTCCAAGCTCTGTGTATGACAACAGTGGCACCAGTGGCTGGATCAACAGTCATCAACATACATAATTTGTGTAAGAGTCATGTGAGACTAACATGTTCTCTTAGTAAGATATTTCTCCTGTTTTAGGCTAGGTTAGGTAAGGGTTGTCAGGAAATAGGACGAGTGTTTCCTAACGCGGGGTTTAGTCATATGATGACCTGCAGCTGGAGTTTTTTGGTCATCTGATCGAGGCCTTCCGCTGGCTTACCAGTCCACCCCTTCAAAAATTATGGTTATGATTTGTTTTTCATTGTGTGAGGAGACTGTTAAATGAGAGTACTGCAGGAGGCCTACCAGTCCTTCCTGTCACCTGAGAGTACTGCAGGAGGCCTACCAGTCCTTCCTGTCACCTGAGAGTACTGCAGGAGGCCTACAAGTCCTTCCTGTCACCTGCTTATAAAGAAACACACTGGCAAACCTGTTTATATACAAACACTCAGACCTGTTTATATACAAACACACCAGCTCACCTGTTTATGTGCCTAAAATGTCAACAATTCTCTTCTTTATCAACACTTGTAAACTCTGAGTTATTCTTCTCCGCCTTCTCTACTTTCTTCTTAGGTTTCTCAATATTCTTAATCTCAGTTATTTGTTCGGGTTTGAAATTCGCTACAGAGTTCACTTTCATCTTTAATACTTCTAATATTTCCTTATACACTTAAGAGAGTGTGTGTACTCTTAGATTTGTGGTTGCCGAGGTTGTCTCAGCTCCTGGCCCTTGTTGATACATTCTTTGTGTGTGTGTGTGTTTGTGTGTGTGTGTGTGTGTGTGTGTGTGTGTGTGTGTGTGTGTGTGTAGGGTTAAAGTATTTACAGTAAGTTGAGTGGGGTTTAAAAATTGTTAGGTTGAATGCTAGGTGGTGGTGATGGAGGGCTGGCAGCCTGGCTGGCAGATTGGCTGACAGGCTGGTTGATTGGCAGATTGGCTGGCTAGCTGCAGGCTGGTTGGCTGGCTGATTGGCTGGCAGGCTGGCAGATTGGCTGACAGGCTGGCTAGCTGGCAGATTGGCTGACAAGCTGGCTGCAGGCTGGCTGGCTGGCAAGATTGGCTGGCTTGCTGGCTGGCTGGCTGGCTGGCAGGCAGATTGGCTGGCTGGCTGGCTAGCTGGCTGACAGGCTGGCAGGCTGGCAGGCTGGCTGGCTGGCTTGCAGGCAGGCAGGCTGGCTGGCTGGCTTGCAGGCAGGCAGGCTGGCAGGCAGGCTGGCTGGCTGGCTTGCAGGCAGGCAGACTGGCAGGCAGGCTGGCTGGCTGGCTTGCAGGCAGGCAGGCTGGCAGGCAGGCTGGCTGGCTCCCTGTACTTGACGTCTTATTTATTTTGATCTTTTTATATGGTAATAGGAATGATTTTTAGCTCGTGGAGAGGGAGAGGGAGAGGGAGAGAGGGAGAGGGAAGAAGAGGGGAAAATGGGGAATGAAAATGGAAGAATGAGGGAGGGGGAAGGGAAGGGGAAAAGAAGGGAGAGGAGGAGAGGGTGAGAGAGAAAAGGCGAAGGAAAGTTAAGAGAGAAAGATAAAGTAAGAAGATATGGATGTTTAATAGATGGAAGGAAAGACAAGTAACGGAGAAGAAACGGAAGAGGAGTATGAAATAACAACAACCTAAGTAATAACTCTTGGATGTTTTCGGGGGTCGGCGCCCCCGCGGGCGGGTCCAACACCAGGCCCCCTGGTGGATGATGGCCTGATCTACCAGGCTGTTATTGCCGGCAGCACGTATTTCGACGTACAGACCACAACCCGACTCATCAAGAACTGACTTGCGGAACTTATCATGTTCCTTCTTATGTATGATTGAGAGGCTGTTGAAGAGTCGTGGGCCCCTTACATGCACAATCCTCATCTTCGGCTCCTTTGTAAATTCTGAAACAAATACACAAGTGTCACATAGACTACGCTGATGGCTCCCTTAACCCTGACAGTGGGAATTTTAACCCTGACAGTGGGAAGTTTAACCCTGACAGTGGGAGAGTGGGAAGTTTAACCCTGACAGTGGGAGAGTGGGAAGTTTAACCCTGACAGTGGGAGAGTGGGAAGTTTAACCCTGACAGTGGGAGAGTGGGAAGTTTAACCCTGACAGTGGGAGAGTGGGAAGTTTAACCCTGACAGTGGGAGAGTGGGAAGTTTAACCCTGACAGTGGGAGAGTGGGAAGTTTAACCCTGACAGTGGGAGAGTGGGAAGTTTAACCCTGACAGTGGGAGAGTGGGAAGTTTAACCCTGACAGTGGGAGAGTGGGAAGTTTAACCCTGACAGTGGGAGAGTGGGAAGTTTAACCCTGACAGTGGGAGAGTGGGAAGTTTAACCCTGACAGTGGGAGAGTGGGAAGTTTAACCCTGACAGTGGGAGAGTGGGAAGTTTAACCCTGACAGTGGGAGAGTGGGAAGTTTAACCCTGACAGTGGGAGAGTGGGAAGTTTAAAACTGACAGTGGGAGAAGTTTAACCCTGACAGTGGGAGAGTGGGAAGTTTAACCCTGACAGTGGGAGAGTGGGAAGTTTAACCCTGACAGTGGGAGAGTGGGAAGTTTAACCCTGACAGTGGGAGAGTGGGAAGTTTAACCCTGACAGTGGGAGAGTGGGAAGTTTAACCCTGACAGTGGGAGAGTGGGAAGTTTAACCCTGACAGTGGGAGAATGGGAAGTTTAACCCTGACAGTGGGAGAATGGGAAGTTTAACCCTGACAGTGGGAGAGTGGGAAGTTTAACCCTGACAGTGGGAGAGTGGGAAGTTTAACCCTGACAGTGGGAGAATGGGAAGTTTAACCCTGACAGTGGGAGAATGGGAAGTTTAACCCTGACAGTGGGAGAGTGGGAAGTTTAACCCTGACAGTGGGAGAATGGGAAGTTTAACCCTGACAGTGGGAGAGTGGGAAGTTTAACCCTGACAGTGGGAGAATGGGAAGTTTAACCCTGACAGTGGGAGAGTGGGAAGTTTAACCCTGACAGTGGGAGAGTGGGAAGTTTAACCCTGACAGTGGGAGAATGGGAAGTTTAACCCTGACAGTGGGAGAGTGGGAAGTTTAACCCTGACAGTGGGAGAGTGGGAAGTTTAACCCTGACAGTGGGAGAGTGGGAAGTTTAACCCTGACAGTGGGAGAGTGGGAAGTTTAACCCTGACAGTGGGAGAGTGGGAAGTTTAACCCTGACAGTGGGAAGTTTAACCCTGACAGTGGGAGAGTGGGAAGTTTAACCCTGACAGTGGGAAGTTTAACCCTGACAGTGGGAGAGTGGGAAGTTTAACCCTGACAGTGGGAGAGTGGGAAGTTTAACCCTGACAGTGGGAGAGTGGGAAGTTTAACCCTGACAGTGGGAGAGTGGGAAGTTTAACCCTGACAGTGGGAGAGTGGAAAGTTTAACCCTGACAGTGGGAGAGTGGAAAGTTTAACCCTGACAGTGGGAGAGTGGGAAGTTTAACCCTGACAGTGGGAGAGTGGGAAGTTTAACCCTGACAGTGGGAGAGTGGGAAGTTTAACCCTGACAGTGGGAGAGTGGGAAGTTTAACCCTGACAGTGGGAGAGTGGGAAGTTTAACCCTGACAGTGGGAGAGTGGGAAGTTTAACCCTGACAGTGGGAGAGTGGGAAGTTTAACCCTGACAGTGGGAGAGTGGGAAGTTTAACCCTGACAGTGGGAGAGTGGGAAGTTTAACCCTGACAGTGGGAGAGTGGGAAGTTTAACCCTGACAGTGGGAGAGTGGGAAGTTTAACCCTGACAGTGGGAGAGTGGGAAGTTTAACCCTGACAGTGGGAGAGTGGGAAGTTTAACCCTGACAGTGGGAGAGTGGGAAGTGCTACTATCGTAGCACTATGGTACTGTAATACACAGGTGTATTAGAATTAATAATCGAGGTTGCAGCTTACAAAGTGAGCAGTTTGTTATACTTGTTATCTCAAGGTTGTGGAAACTACCATCACACACCATCTTACTAACCTGACACCTGAATGTAGCAAACTTGTCTGTGAACCTACGCAGAGAGATACACATATTATTAAGAAAAACATTACTATTAAGCTTTTGTTGATTACCTCTCACACAGGCCTCCACGATCATGACGAAGTTGGTGAACCAGCTAAATAAGTATTAGGTAAAGACAATGTTGAGTATAATTTTGTTTTTGTTTTTTTCAAACAGAAGTCTTAAAAATATTGTCAAAAAAGAAGTAACAAACGCGAATGAAAGTAGAAGAGTAGAGATAGGATCCAGCAGATCCATTATCCTTGGTGATGTGTCACGTTGAAGTAACCAGGTCAGTAAATTATAAGATGTTACTGCTAGACTAATGCTAGACTTTATGTATCTCTCACAGTATGGTTTGTATGGAGATGTCAGTAACATAAAATACAGTGTGTGGACAAAGACAAGGTCATTCACTGGTGTGCGGAGAGACAGGGTCATACAGTGGTGTGTGGACAGAGACAGGGTCATACAGTGGTGTGTGGACAGAGACAGGGTCATACAGTGGTGTGTGGACAGAGACAGGGTCATACAGTGGTGTGCGGACAGAGACAAGGTCATACAGTGGTGTGTGGACAGAGCCATACACTGGTGTGTGGACAGAGCCATACACTGGTGTGTGGACAGTCATATACACTGGTGTGTGGACAGAGCCATACACTGGTGTGTGGACAGTCATATACACTGGTGTGTGGACAGTCATATACACTGGTGTGTGGACATATACACTGGTGTGTGGACAGAGCCATACACTGGTGTGTGGACAGAGCCATACACTGGTGTGTGGACAGAGCCATACACTGGTGTGTGGACAGAGCCATACACTGGTGTGTGGACAGAGCCATACACTGGTGTGTGGACAGAGCCATACACTGGTGTGTGGACAGAGCCATACACTGGTGTGTGGACAGAGCCATACACTGGTGTGTGGACAGAGCCATACACTGGTGTGTGGACAGAGCCATACACTGGTGTGTGGACAGAGCCATACACTGGTGTGTGGACAGAGCCATACACTGGTGTGTGGACAGAGCCATACACTGGTGTGTGGACAGAGCCATACACTGGTGTGTGGACAGAGCCATACACTGGTGTGTGGACAGAGCCATACACTGGTGTGTGGACAGAGTCATACAGTGGTGTGTGGACAGAGCCATATACTGGTGTGTGGACAGAGTCATACACTGGTGTGTGGACAGAGTCATACAGTGGTGTGTGGACAGAGCCATATACTGGTGTGTGGACAGAGCCATACACTGGTGTGTGGACAGAGTCATACAGTGGTGTGTGGACAGAGCCATATACTGGTGTGTGGACAGAGTCATACACTGGAGGTAGAATTACCAACAATATGTTAGGTAAAAGGACACAAGTGCAACTAATGTCACATTTTATTGTGGCCGAACGAAACATTGCCACAATAAAATATCTCATTAGTTGTACATTGGCTGGATCATTATGTCAGTGTCCAAACATCCAGCCTATCAGACACACCTCCATGCAAACCTTACACGATACACCAAAACATTTAATTTTTCTATGATAACATATCTGAAATCTTGACACTATACTTACATCTTGCACCAACAAGATGACTGACCAATGTTTTAGTGGTAATAAATGTTTTTCAGACTGTACCTCCATATTGTATTATGTTCACTAGTTTATTAAAAATAAGTATAGTGTATGAAATGAGTTTATTATTTTTGTGATGTAACTATCTCACTGAGGTCTGGCAATGATCCACTGTGACCTTTAATGCTATCTTTTTGTGCTACAGCTCACAGGAGGAGCAAAATAGCCGCTCAGGCCACACAACTAATCGTTGTTATGTCTTAGTGTGCTCATAGCTTTCTTTGCACCGTCTGCCAAGCCTCTTTTTGTCTGCACATGTGGGATCAGTTCATTCTCCAGGTGTAAATTATGATGTATCATTGTCGCCTTCGTTCCAGGGAGTACAAGTCTAGGGACTCCAAACATTCCTAGTATTAAGAATAGGGAAAGTAGAGACGAACCGAGGTAGGAAGTAGATGGTAAGAAGTGCCACTACTTGAACTATATAATAATAATAATAATAATAATAATAAAATCATTATACATTTCTACAGTAGTCTGACAGTACATAGTATGCATAACATTTCTAGCTGGTGTTACTGGGTGGTCTCGTTAAATAGGTGGCATTTCAAAGCTTGACAGAACAAGGGATGACAGAAGGGGGAGCAAGAGTGGCGATAGGAGGGGTGGCAGCAGGAAGGGGCTGGCAGCAGTAAGGGTAACATCAGTAAGGCTGGCAACAGTAAGGGTAACTTCAGTAAGGCTGACAGCAGTAAGGGTAACATCAGTAAGGCTGGCAGCAGTAAGGGTAACATCAGTAAGGCTGGCAGCAGTAAGGGTAACATCAGTAAGGCTGGCAGCAGTAAGGGTAACATCAGTAAGGCTGGCAGCAGTAAGGGTAACATCAGTAAGGCTGGCAGCAGTAAGGGTAACATCAGTAAGGTTGACAGCAGTAAGGGTAACATCAGTAAGGCTGACAGCAGTAAGACTGACAGCAGTAAGGGTAACATCAGTAAGGCTGACAGCAGTAAGGCTGACAGCCACCACACAACATATAACAGCACAGAGAGTCACGGAGCTCCACGCTGATTACCGTCTCTCTTAAATTATTGGTACCCCAATTTATGACCATCTATTAAATCAAAATTATCCATAAATTATTGCTTTGAAAAAACCCCGCTGATTTGTGTTGTGTGATCTGCCTCAAAGGTCGAACTAACACCACGGTAAAGAATTCTGGTTCAGAATTCTTTTTTGAAAAAAAAAAAAATGTTTTATTAAGATATGAAGTGGTAATTGAACATGGTTGTGTGGATAGATATTTTGGATGGTTATGTGGGCGTGCAGATGTTGCAACCCATTGCACAACTGGTCAACACTGATTGCATTAAGCAGTTGTTATTAGTTGAACAAGTTGAGTGAATGCCAGAGGTTGCAAGATAGCAGAGAAATACTGTGTGTGTGTGTGTGTGTGTGTGTGTGTGTGTGTGTGTGTGTGTGTGTGTGTGTATCTTAGCTGTGAACTGTTGCATTGTTTGTGTATTTGTTTGAGCAATATTGATTGTTGTTGTTGTGGTGAGAGTATGGCGTTTCCGGGGGTGCACAGGGATTAAAATATGAGCGAGGGGTAACGAGGCGTGCACACAGCGTGGATTCTTGTGCACGCTTCAACTTATCAACCACCACACAGTGTAGACACTTATCTTACATATGGTTCTATACACACCCTTTTCTCTCTCATTTTTTTTCTTCCTTTCTCTCCCCTACCTCTTCTCTCTCATCCCTACCTCCCCCTCCGTATCCGTCTCCTTATTCTCCCCCCCTCCCGATCTTTTCCCTCACCCCCAGCCTCTGACACCAGCCAGACTTCCTCTCGGTACGAAATGTGTCCCCCTACCTTACCCCACCCTACCCTACGCTCACCATCACGCACTTCTGTTATAATATATATATATATATATATATATATATATATATATATATATATATATATATATATATATATATATATATATAGTGTGTGTGTCGTGCCGAATAGGTAAAACTTGTGATTATGGCTTAAACAGCAACGCTTTTCTTGCCGAATAAGGAAAGCGAAAGTTTGTGTATGCAATAGTTTCGCAAAAAATCATTCTGAACCTAACGAAAAAAATATATTTCATTGTGTTTGTTTATTATTAAACAATTGTAAACTTATCTAAAATATATTTAGTTGGATTAGGCTAAATTAAATTGAGCTTGTTATAATAAGGCTGGGTAAGTTTTCTAAGGTTCTTTTGGTACAAAATTATTAATTTTTACATTAACATAAATGAAAAAATATGTCTTTAAACGCTTAAAAGAAAATTTTAGAAAGGACTTAATTTTAAATGAGTTCTTGCTAATTGACTAATTTTACCAATTCGGCACGACATATATATATATATATATATATATATATATATATATATATATATATATATATATATATATATATGCGTGTGTGTGTATACTCACCTAATTGTGGTTGCAGGGGTCGACTCATAGCTCCTGATCCCACCTCTTCACTGGTCCACTCTCTCCCCTACTCCATGAGCTTGATCAAACCTCGTCTTACAACAATGTATGGTTCTCGCCTCCACTATGTCACTTTCCAGACTGTTCCACTTCCTGACAACTCACTGACTGAAGAAATAATTCATAACATCCCTTTGACTCTTCTGATTCTTCAGCTTCCAATTGTGACCCCTTGTTTCTGTGTCCCATCTCTGGAACATTCTGTCTTTGTCCACCATGTCAATTCCTCGCAGAACTTTATATGTCTTTATCATGTCTCCCCTAACCCTCCTGTCCTCCAATGTCGTCAGGCCGATTTCCCTTAAACTTTCATCGTAGGACATTCCTCTTAGCTGTGGGACTAGTCTTGTTGCAAACCTTTGCACTTTCTCTAATTTCTTGACGTGCTTGACCAGGTGTGGATTCCAAACTGGTGCTGCATACTCCAGTATGGATCTGACGTACACTGTGTACAGAGTCTTTAACGATGTGCAGGTATTATACTCACCCCAAGATCCTTTTCCTTGAGTGAGGTTTGCAATCTTTGGCCACCTAGACTATGGCAATATAAACACAAATGCAGTATAATGTGATCCTTTATTGACTACGTTTCGCCCACACAGTGGGCTTTTTCAAGTCACAAACAGAACTACCTGGGGTGGAAGGAACGCGAGTATTTATAGTCCGGCTGAGGTCAGGTGAAGAATGCTGCATCTGATGATGTACCGAGTTGGGTTGTAGAGTCTAAAAACTTGGGTAGCTTGGAAAGGAGACTGGACAAGTTTGTGAGCAGACCCTCTACAGTGTTCTTATGTGGGATAGCGATGAAGAAGTTTCTTGGCAAGTGGTTCAGCTATGTTATAGAAGCCACTATTCTGGTTGAAGTTGTCGGATATAGAAATAAGTGATGATTCCAGGATTCTTCGGTATTGGGTGTTGTCTTCTGTGGCGATAAGTCTTGAGTTTCTGTAGTTTATCAAGTGGTTGTGTGAATTACGGTGTTGTACGCAGGCATTCCTTGTGTCGTCAGACCTGCTTGCGTATTGGTGTTCTGAAATACGTGTTTGGAGGTCCCTTGATGTTTCGCCCACGTATAACTTGTTGCAGTCATTACAAGGGATTATGTATACCCCTGCAGAGGATGGAGGCTTGTCCTGCCTACTACTGGTGATGTCCTTGATGGTCGTGGTTGTGGAGGTAGATACTTGGAATGATGTTTTGGCAAAGATGTTGGAAACATGTTTGGCAATGGAGTTGGTGGGAAGGACTATGTATCTCTTCTCGGCAGTGTCTTCTCTGGGTGTGTTGAAGATGTTTAGTGCTCGCCGTCTGCAGTCTCTGATGAAGTGACGAGGATAGTGGAGTTTGGAAAATACCTGTTCAATTATAGTGCATTCTTCCTCAAGGAACTCGTTGCTGCAGATTCTGAGTGCACGCAGGAAGAAGCCTATAATTACACCACGTTTGGTTTTGGTGTCGTGGTGAGAGTAGAAGTGGAGAAGATCGTTTTGGTTGGTGGGTTTTCGATAGACTTTAAAACGAAGTTCGTGGTCAGCTTTGCAGAGTAGAACATCAAGGAAAGGAAGAGTGTTGTCGACCTCTTCTTCAAGTGTGAACTGGATTGAAGGCTCGACCTGGTTGAGCTTGTCTTGGAGAGCTTGAACGTTGAAGCGTTTAGGAGTTATGAGGAGAATGTCGTCAACATAACGGAGCCAGGTGACAGACGAAGGAATAATGGTGGAGAAACGTTCGGCTTCTAGATGTTCCATGTATAGGTTCGCTAGGACTGCACTGAGTGGCGAACCCATGGGTAGTCCAAAAGTCTGCTGAAAGAGGTGATTTTCAAAAGAGAAACACGTAAAGCCAACACATAGTTCAACCAGGTCGATGAAGTCGCTGGCTGGAATGGGAAGATCAAGTGAATCGTCAATTTTCTTGCGCAAGAGATCGATGGCTTGTTTAGTAGGTACTTTAGTGAATAGGGAAGTCACGTCAAGGCTGGAAAGTTTCTTGTTCCTGATGTTGATGTTGCATGGAACATCTAGAAGCCGAACGTTTCTCCACCATTATTCCTTCGTCTGTCACCTGGCTCCGTTATGTTGACGACATTCTCCTCATAACTCCTAAACGCTTCAACGTTCAAGCTCTCCAAGACAAGCTCAACCAGGTCGAGCCTTCAATCCAGTTCACACTTGAAGAAGAGGTCGACAACACTCTTCCTTTCCTTGATGTTCTACTCTGCAAAGCTGACCACGAACTTCGTTTTAAAGTCTATCGAAAACCCACCAACCAAAACGATCTTCTCCACTTCTACTCTCACCACGACACCAAAACCAAACGTGGTGTAATTATAGGCTTCTTCCTGCGTGCACTCAGAATCTGCAGCAACGAGTTCCTTGAGGAAGAATGCACTATAATTGAACAGGTATTTTCCAAACTCCACTATCCTCGTCACTTCATCAGAGACTGCAGACGGCGAGCACTAAACATCTTCAACACACCCAGAGAAGACACTGCCGAGAAGAGATACATAGTCCTTCCCACCAACTCCATTGCCAAACATGTTTCCAACATCTTTGCCAAAACATCATTCCAAGTATCTACCTCCACAACCACGACCATCAAGGACATCACCAGTAGTAGGCAGGACAAGCCTCCATCCTCTGCAGGGGTATACATAATCCCTTGTAATGACTGCAACAAGTTATACGTGGGCGAAACATCAAGGGACCTCCAAACACGTATTTCAGAACACCAATACGCAAGCAGGTCTGACGACACAAGGAATGCCTGCGTACAACACCGTAATTCACACAACCACTTGATAAACTACAGAAACTCAAGACTTATCGCCACAGAAGACAACACCCAATACCGAAGAATCCTGGAATCATCACTTATTTCTATATCCGACAACTTCAACCAGAATAGTGGCTTCTATAACATAGCTGAACCACTTGCCAAGAAACTTCTTCATCGCTATCCCACATAAGAACACTGTAGAGGGTCTGCTCACAAACTTGTCCAGTCTCCTTTCCAAGCTACCCAAGTTTTTAGACTCTACAACCCAACTCGGTACATCATCAGATGCAGCATTCTTCACCTGACCTCAGCCGGACTATAAATACTCGCGTTCCTTCCACCCCAGGTAGTTCTGTTTGTGACTTGAAAAAGCCCACTGTGTGGGCGAAACGTAGTCAATAAAGGATCACATTATACTGCATTTGTGTTTATATTGCCATTGTGTCGGTATTTTATACCATTTATTTCCACCTAGACTATACTCTGTCTGGGGTCATCTTTGCCCTTCCCCGATCTTCATGACTTAGAATTTGGCAGGGTTAAATTTGAGGAGCCAGTTGCTGAACCAGGCTTGCAGCCTGTCCAGGTCTCCTTGTAGTCCCGCCTGATCCTCATCCGATTTAATTTTCGTCATTAACTTCACATGATCTGCAAACAGAGACACTTCTGAGTCTATACCTTCTGTCATGTCATTCACATATACCAAAAACTGCACTGGTCCTAAGACTGACCCCTGTGGAACCCCGCTCGTCACAGGTGCCCACTCTGACACCTCGTCACGTACCATGACTCGTTGTTGCCGCCCTGTCAGGTATTCTCTGATCCATTGCAGTGCCTTTCCTGTTATGCGTGCATGATCCACTAGCTTTTGCACTAATCTCTTGTGAGGAACTGTGTCGAAGGCCTTCTGCCGTCCAAGAAAATACAATCTACCCACCCCTCTTCTCGTGTCTTACTTCCATTACCTTGTCATAAAAGTCCAGTAGGCTTGTGACACAGGATTTACCTTCCCTGAAACTGTGCTGGTTGTCGTTTATAAGCTTGTTTCTTTCTACGTGCTCCACCACTCTCCTCCTGATAATCTTCTCCATGACTTTGCATACTATACACGTCAGTGTATGTCTGTAGTTTAATGCCTCGTGTCTGTCTCCTTTCTTAAAAATTGGGACGACATTTGCCATCTTCCATACCTCAGGTAGTTACCCAGTTTCAATGGATGTGTTGAAGATTTTTGTTAGTGGCACACACAGCATCTCTGCTCCCAATCTAAGAATCCACGGAGAGATGTCCAGTCCCACCACCTTTGAGGTATCAAGTTCACATAGCAGCTTCTTCACCTCCTCCTCGGTTGTATTTCATCCAGCACTTATTGGTGTACCCCCCCCCCTTCCTTCCTATTCTGACTTCCTGGAGTCCTTCCTATCTCCACTGTGAATACTTCTTTATATATCATGTTGAGCTCCTCACATACTTATTGGTCGTTTCTTGTGAACTCCCCACCTTCCTTCCTCAGTCTGACTTGTTTTCCTGCTGACGTGGCTATATAACAGCTTCGGGTCATACTTGACTTTCGATGCTGTCTTTTTCGTATTGTCGCTGAGCCTCCCTCCTTATCTCTGCATATTCGTTTCGTGTGTGTGTGTGTGTGTGTGTGTGTGTGTGTGTGTGTGTGTGACTGGTTGTATCAAAAGCAAGTATTCTATTAAAAACATATCTGTATTAAGTAAATTACAACTCGATTGACAGTTAAATAATACTGAAGAGAAGACAGGTAACGTAACATAAATGGTGTCATAACTCGCGTATAAAAAGTGAAATTAATATGTAAACAGCTGCAAGGACGTTGTAGAGACGATAAGTCGAGCCCTCATTCTCAGTGTGAGCAAAGATATCCAGATGATGAGGTGGAGTTTGTGATGATGGAGTCAGTATTGTGAAGCGCCTTGCACAGTAAAAAAATCAATAAGGAAAGATATACCTGTGTCAGGGATGAGGTGAAAAAAAAAACTGTGGTATTATCCAGGTATCAAGCACTATAGCTGGAACCTTGGAAGAAACAGACAACACTTGACCTCAGATCACACAGCACAGGATCCATACATTTGTGCAGCACACGTGTATCTTAATTCTGGAAATGTTTGGCCAGCCATTGACTTCCTCAGTCCGGAGCGGAGAAAGGTGGAAGATGAGTTTGAGATAACGTCTCCACAATAAATACCCAAATATTGCTTTTCTAAACCATTTATTCACACCTACAAGTACTGTATAAGTTGTATCATGTACTTCTAAAAATAAAAATTATTATTATTATTATTATAAAATGAAAATTAGTTTGTCCCAGGCTGAGGGACTGACCACCTCAAAACTACGTCTTCAAGGGTAATTGACTGATTACATCGTCTTCACATCTCTTCTGCTGCTACTAGCTTCTCTGTACTCGACTGAAGAAGTCTACTGTATAGGCGAACCGTTTCGAAATCAAGATACCTAACTGTTGCATATTTGTCTTACCTAAAATTATATTCCATACTTCCTTACAAACATGAAAGCTGAGATTGCCTTAACATGGCGGCTTAATGTATTGTGGATGTAGGCAGCTGTATCATATGTTTTACTTAATGTAAATTTATCATTCAGAATTTTTTTAATACACTATGGAATAATTCACTTGCTAGAACACTTCGTAAAAAAATAATTCAACGTCATAAGCCCTACTGTTAGTGTTTTATTGTTAGTGTTTTATTGTTAGAGTTTTAAGGTTATAGTGTTTTAGTGTTAAAGTATTTTAGTGTTTTAATGGTATTAATTTTAAATAATTTTGAACAAAAACTAAGATAATTTCCAGATTAAGAAACATGTGCAACAGTTGGGTATCTTTCTTCACCTACACAGTAGCTTTCTTCAGTCGAGTACAGAGGCAGCAGGTGTAGTAGTGAAATAAACATGATGCAATCAGTCCTTCAACCTTGGAGAAAAGTAGGCTTCTAGTTCAGTGTAATGTACACAGCTTGTAGTTCAGGTACACACACCAGATGTTGGTTGGTTCAGTGTGAAGTACCTGCCAGTACTACGCTGGTGGGTACAAAGTTTTTTGTGGCCGTCAGTGATGGGTGGCTATGGTACTGACACGCACACAGTACACGCTCCCTCCTCTGTAACACGTGTGACAGTACACGCTCCCTCCTGTGTTACACCTGTGACAGTACACGCTCCCTCCTGTTACACCTGTGACACAGTACACGCTCCCTCCTCTGTTACACATGTGACATAGTACACGCTCCCTCCTGTTACACCTGTGACACTACACGTTCCCTCCTGTTACACCTGTGACACAGTACACGCTCCCTCCTCTGTTACACCTGTGACACAGTACACGCTCCCTCCTCTGTTACACCTGTGGCACAGTACACACTCCCTCCTGTTACACCTGTGACACAGTACACGCTCCCTCCTGTTACACCTGTGACACAGTACACGCTCCCTCCTGTTACACCTGTGACACAGTACACGCTCCCTCCTGTTACACCTGTGACACAGTGCACGCTCCCTCCTGTTACACCTGTGACACAGTACACGCTCCCTCCTCTGTTACACCTGTGACACAGTACACGCTCCCTCCTCTGTTACACCTGTGACACAGTACACACTCCCTCCTGTTACACCTGTGACACAGTACACGCTCCCTCCTGTTACACCTGTGACACAGTACACGCTCCCTCCTGTTACACCTGTGACACAGTACACGCTCCCTCCTCTGTTACACCTGTGACACAGTACACGCTCCCTCCTCTGTTACACCTGTGACACAGTACACGCTCCCTCCTGTTACACCTGTGACACAGTACACGCTCCGTTACACCTGTGACACAGTACACGCTCCGTTACACCTGTGACACAGTACACGCTCCGTTACACCTGTGACACAGTACACGCTCCCTCCTGTTACACCTGTGACACAGTACACGCTCCCTCCTGTTACACCTGTGACACAGTACACGCTCCCTCCTGTTACACCTGTGACACAGTACACACTCCCTCCTGTTACACCTGTGACACAGTACACGCTCCCTGTTACACCTGTGACACAGTACACGCTCCCTCCTCTGTTACACCTGTGACACAGTACACGCTCCCTCCTCTGTTACACCTGTGACACAGTACACGCTCCCTCCTGTTACACCTGTGACACAGTACACGCTCCCTCCTCTGTTACACCTGTGACACAGTACACGCTCCCTCCTCTGTTACACCTGTGACACAGTACACGCTCCCTCCTCTGTTACACCTGTGACACAGTACACGCTCCCTCCTCTGTTACACCTGTGACACAGTACACGCTCCCTCCTCTGTTAAACCTGTGACACAGTACACGCTCCCTCCTCTGTTACACCTGTGACACAGTACACGCTCCCTCCTCTGTTACACCTGTGACACAGTACACGCTCCCTCCTCTGTTACACCTGTGACACAGTACACGCTCCCTCCTCTTTTAAACCTGTGACACAGTACACGCTCCCTCCTCTGTTACACCTGACACAGTACACGCTCCCTCCTCTGTTACACCTGTGACACAGTACACGCTCCCTCCTCTGTTACACCTGTGACACAGTACACGCTCCCTCCTCTGTTACACCTGTGACACAGTACACGCTCCCTCCTGTTACACAGTACACGCTCCGTTACACCTGTGACACAGTACACGCTCCGTTACACCTGTGACACAGTACACGCTCCGTTACACCTGTGACACAGTACACGCTCCCTCCTGTTACACCTGTGACACAGTACACGCTCCCTCCTGTTACACCTGTGACACAGTACACGCTACACCTGTGACACAGTACACGCTACACCTGTGACACAGTACACACTCCCTCCTGTTACACCTGTGACACAGTACACGCTCCCTGTTACACCTGTGACACAGTACACGCTCCCTCCTCTGTTACACCTGTGACACAGTACACGCTCCCTCCTGTTACACCTGTGACACAGTACACGCTCCGTCCTCTGTTACACCTGTGACACAGTACACGCTCCGTCCTCTGTTACACCTGTGACACAGTACACGCTCCCTCTGTTACACCTGTGACACAGTACACGCTCCCTCTGTTACACCTGTGACACAGTACACGCTCCCTCCTCTGTTACACCTGTGACACAGTACACGCTCCCTCCTCTGTTAAACCTGTGACACAGTACACGCTCCCTCCTCTGTTACACCTGTGACACAGTACACGCTCCCTCCTGTTACACCTGTGACAGTACACGCTCCCTCCTCTGTTAAACCTGTGACACAGTACACGCTCCCTCCTCTGTTACACCTGTGACACAGTACACGCTCCCTCCTCTGTTACACCTGTGACACAGTACACGCTCCCTCCTGTTACACCTGTGACACAGTACACGCTCCCTCCTCTGTTAAACCTGTGACACAGTACACGCTCCCTCCTCTGTTACACCTGTGACACAGTACACGCTCCCTCCTGTTACACCTGTGACACAGTACACGCTCCCTCTGTTAAACCTGTGACACAGTACACGCTCCCTCCTGTTACACCTGCGACACAGTACACGCTCTTACCTCTGCTACACCTGTGACACAGTACACACTCTTACCTCTGCTACACCTGTGACACAGTACACGCTCTTACCTCTGCTACACCTGCGACACAGTACACGCTCTTACCTCTGCTACACCTGTGACACAGTACACACTCTTACCTCTGCTACACCTGCGACACAGTACACGCTCTTACCTCTGCTACACCTGTGACACAGTACACACTCTTACCTCTGCTACACCTGTGACACAGTACACACTCTTACCTCTGCTACACCTGCGACACAGTACACGCTCTTACCTCTGCTACACCTGTGACACAGTACAGGCTCTTACCTCTGCTACACCTGTGACACAGTACAGGCTCTTACCTCTGCTACACCTGTGACACAGTACAGGCTCTTACCTCTGCTACACCTGTGACACAGTACACACTCTTACCTCTGCTACACCTGTGACACAGTACAGGCTCTTACCTCTGCTACACCTGTGACACAGTACACGCTCTTACCTCTGTTACACCTGTGACACAGTACACGCTCTTACCTCTGCTACACCTGTGACACAGTACACACTCTTACCTGTTACACCTGTGACACAGTACACACTCTTACCTCTGCTACACCTGCGACACAGTACACGCTCTTACCTCTGCTACACCTGTGACACAGTACACATTCTTACCTCTGCTACACCTGTAACTGATTCCCGTGTTAGTGTACTCTTACTGTTTAGTCTTGAGAACCAAGCTTGACCTGGTGAATGGCTGATCAACAAGGTTGTTGCTGCCCTTGGCCTACATAAGCATCACAGTGTGACACTTGTTGCTGCTACTGCTTTTCTTTTGGTAACAGGTTGAAGAGTCTTGGGCCACACACTGACACATCGTTCTCTTATTGTGCCCATAGTGCCTCTGCTTTTAACTGAGTATTTCACACTTCCTTCCATATCTCTCACTCCTATAAGTGATTATGTTAGTGTGTAGCTCCAGGACCTGATCCTCCAGTATCTTCCAGGTGTCTATTTTCACGTATCTCTTCTACGCTCCAGAGAGTATAGTGCAGGTACTCTGAAGTATTCACAGTAGTTTACCGTAACTTTGCAGACAGTAAACGATCTCATTTTCCAGCAGTGTTATGGTGACATCTGTCTTGATCACAGCTGTATGCTCACAACAGTATTGTAGACGGGAGAGTACAAGTGATTTAACTACCAACAGCGTGACTTATCTTCCTCTGAAAGATTTCATAATCAGACTTGTCACTTTTATGACCTTGGCTGTAATTGTTTGGTGTTGCCCAAGTGACAGTTCATCTGGTGTTGTTATTAGTAAGTGTGTAACCTGTTTCCTCAGTTCCATTAGTAAGGTGCGAGTGTTTTCTCTCCTCCATTTCTCTTAGAGTCTTCATTTCCACATGTCAACGGACAGGAATTAACAGCTGGCGATGTGGGGAAGGTGAGTTGTTCTTGGTGGTGTGGGGACACGACGGTGGAGGTGGGGAGAAAACGACACTGGTGGTAGTGTAGGGGTGGGGGTGTGGGAGGAGTGGACGCAACAAGTGGCACTGGGAGGGTCACGGGAGGTGCCATCATTACCAGTGTCTGGCCACACCCCACTGTCACAACCACCACAAACATTCTCATGATCACGGCCACACTGTCTTCATATTATGTATCAATTATCTCCCCCCCGCGCCCCCCCCCTCCGCCCCCCCCCACCGCCCCTCCTGTGTTGTTACTGTAGTGAGATAAACTGGAAGGCAGGACCACTCATCCACTAGTCGGATGAGTGGGTGTAGGACTACTCATCCACCTGCTAGATGAGTGGGTGTAGGACCGCACATCCACCTGCTAGATGAGTGGGTGCAGGGCCACACATCCACCTGCTGGATGAGTGGGTGCAGGACCACACATCCACCTGCTGGATGAGTGGGTGCAGGACCACACATCCACCTGCTGGATGAGTGGGTGTAGGACCGCACATCCACCTGCTAGATGAGTGGGTGCAGGGCCACACATCCACCTGCTGGATGAGTGGGTGCAGGACCACACATCCACCTGCTGGATGAGTGGGTGCAGGACCACACATCCACCTGCTGGATGAGTGGGTGCAGGGCCACACATTCACCTGCTGGATGAGTGGATGTATGAACACTCATCCACCTACTAGATGAGTGGGTGTAGGATCAGTCATCCACCTGCTGGATGAGTGGGTGTAGGATTATTCATCCACCTGCTGGATGAGTGGGTGTATGATCACTCATCCATCTGCTGGATGAGTGGGTGTAGGACCACACATCCACCTGTTGGATGAGTGGGTGTAGGACCACACATCCACCTGTTGGATGAGTGGGTGCAGGACCACACATCCACCTGCTGGATGAGTGGGTGTAGGATTACTCATCCACCTGCTGGATGAGTGGGTGTATGATCACTCATCCACCTGCTGGATGAGTGGGTGTAGGACCACACATCTACCTGCTGGATGAGTGGGTGTAGGACCACACATCTACCTGCTGGATGAGTGGGTGTAGGACCACACATCCACCTGCTGGATGAGTGTGTGTAGGACCACACATTCGCCTGCTGGATGAGTGGGTGTAGGACCACACATCCACCTGCTGGATGAGTGGGCGCAGGGCCACACATCCACTTGCTGGATGAGTGGGTGTAGGATTACTCGTCCACCTGCTGGATGAGCGGGTGTATGATCACTCGTCCACCTACTGGATGAGTGGGTGCAGGATAAGTCATCCACCTGCTGGATGAGTGGGTGTAGGGCCACACATCCACCTGCTGGGTGAGTGGGCGTAGGACCACACATCCACCTGCTGGGTGAGTGGGCGTAGGACCACACATCCACCTGCTGGATGAGTGGGTGTAGGACCACACATCCACCTGCTGGATGAGTGGGTGTAGGACCACACATCCACCTGCTGGATGAGTGGGTGTAGGACCACACATCCACCTGCTGGATGAGTGGGTTTAGGACCACACATCCACCTGCTGGATGAGTGGGTGTAGGACCACACATCCACCTGCTGGATGAGTGGGTGTAGGACCACACATCCACCTGCTGGATGAGTGGGTGTAGGACCACACATCCACCTGCTGGATGAGTGGGTGTAGGACCACACATTCGCCTGCTGGATGAGTGGGTGTAGGACCACACATCCACCTGCTGGATGAGTGTGTGTGGGACCACACATTCGCCTGCTGGATGAGTGTGTGTAGGACCACACATTCGCCTGCTGGATGAGTGGGTGTAGGATCACACATCCACCTGCTGGATGAGTGGGTGTAGGATCACACATCCACCTGCTGGATGAGTGGGTGTAGGATCAGTCATCCACCTGCTGGATGAGTGGGTGTAGGATCAGTCATCCACCTGCTGGATGAGTGGGTGTAGGATCAGTCATTCACCTGCTGGATGAGTGGTTGTAGGATCAGTCATCCACCTGCTGGGTGAGTGGGTGTAGGACCACACATCCACCTGCTGGATGAGTGGGTGTAGGACCACACATCCACCTGCTGGATGAGTGGGTGTAGGACCACACATCCACCTGCTGGATGAGTGGGTGTAGGATCAGTTATCCACCTGCTGGATGAGTGGGTGTAGGATCAGTCATCCAACTGCTGGATGAGTGGATGTAGGATCAGTCATCCACCTGCTGGATGAGTGGGTGTAGGATCAGTCACCCACCTGCTGGATGAGTGGGTGTAGGATCAGTCATCCACCTGCTGGATGAGTGGGTGTAGGACCACACATCCACCTGCTGGATGAGTGGGTGTAGGATCAGTCATCCACCTGCTGGATGAGTGGGTGTAGGATCAGTCATCCACCTGCTGGATGAGTGGGTGTAGGATCAGTCATCCACCTGCTGGATGAGTGGGTGTAGGATCAGTCATCCACCTGCTAGATGAGTGGGTGTAGGATCAGTTATCCACCTGCTGGATGAGTGGGTGTAGGATCAGTCATCCAACTGCTGGATGAGTGGATGTAGGATCAGTCATCCACCTGCTGGATGAGTGGGTGTAGGATCAGTCACCCACCTGCTGGATGAGTGGGTGTAGGATCAGTCATCCACCTGCTGGATGAGTGGGTGTAGGACCACACATCCACCTGCTGGATGAGTGGGTGTAGGATCAGTCATCCACCTGCTGGATGAGTGGGTGTAGGATCAGTCATCCACCTGCTGGATGAGTGGGTGTAGGATCAGTCATCCACCTGCTGGATGAGTGGGTGTAGGATCAGTCATCCACCTGCTGGATGAGTGGGTGTAGGATCAGTCATCCACCTGCTGGATGAGTGGGTGTAGGATCAGTCATCCACCTGCTGAATGAGTGGGTGTAGGATCAGTCATCCACCTGCTGGATGAGTGAGTGTAGGATCAGTCATTCACCTGCTGGATGAGTGGGTGTAGGATGTCATCCACCTGCTGGATGAGTGGGTGTAGGACCACACATCCACCTGCTGGATGAGTGGGTGTAGGATCAGTTATCCACCTGCTGGATGAGTGGGTGTAGGATCAGTCATCCACCTGCTGGATGAGTGGGTGTAGGATCAGTCATCCACCTGCTGGATGAGTGGGTGTAGGATCAGTCATCCACCTGCTGGATGAGTGGGTGTAGGACCACACATCCACCTGCTGGATGAGTGGGTGTAGGATCAGTCATCCACCTGCTGGATGAGTGGGTGTAGGACCACACATCCACCTGCTGGATGAGTGGGTGTAGGACCACACATCCACCTGCTGGATGAGTGGGTGTAGGATCAGTCATCCACCTGCTGGATGAGTGGATGTAGGATCAGTCATCCACCTGCTGGATGAGTGGGCGTAGGATCAGTCATCCACCTGCTGGATGAGTGGGTGTAGGATCAGTCATCCACCTGCTGGATGAGTGGGTGTAGCATCAGTCATCCACCTGCTGGATGAGTGGGTGTAGGATCAGTCATCCACCTGCTGGATGAGTGGGTGTAGGATCAGTCATCCACCTGCTGGATGAGTGGGTGTAGCATCAGTCATCCACCTGCTGGATGAGTGGGTGTAGGATCAATCATCCACCTGCTGGATGAGTGGGTGTAGGATCAGTCATCCACCTGCTGGATGAGTGGGTGTAGGATCAGTCATCCACCTGCTGGTACAAGGTTGGATGAACAAGTGGCATCAAACGTAAACAAATTTCTTAGAATTCTCAAAAATCAAAGTATGTTTTTAAGGAAACGCATAGTAAATTGAAGAGATCGAAACATTTGGACGCTGTTTCGCTCAGTGACTTGTATTTGAATTGTTGCAGCCACGAAGATCACTGCCAGAGCAGTGACTAGAAAGATCACTTCCAGAACATTGACTATAAGATAACTGCCAGAACAGTGAATACAAAGATCACTGCTAGAACAGTGACTACAAGATCACTGCTAGAACAGTGACTACAAGATCACTGCTAGAACAGTGAATACAAAGATCACTGCTAGAACAGTGACTACAAAAATCACTGCCAGAACAGTGACTACAAGATCACTGCCAGAACAGTGACTGCAAAGATCACTGCCAGAACAGTGACTACAAGATCACTGCCAGAACAGTGACAACAAGATCACTGCTAGAACAGTGACTACAAAGACCACTGCCAGAACAGTGACTACAAGATAACTGCTAGAACAGTGACTACAAAGATCACTGCCAGAACAGTGACAACAAGATCACTGCTAGAACAGTGACTACAAAGACCACTGCCAGAACAGTGACTAGAAGATCACTGCCAGAACAGTGACTACAAGATCACTGCCAGAACAGTGACTAGAAGATCACTGCTAGAACAGTGACTACAAAGATCACTGCCAGAACAGTGACTACAAGATCACTGCCAGAACAGTGACTACAAGATCACTGCCAGAACAGTGACTACAAGATCACTGCTAGGACAGTGACTACAAAGATCACTGCCAGAACAGTGACTACAAGATCACTGCCAGAACAGTGACTACAAGATCACTGCCAGAACAGTGACTACAAGATCACTGCTAGGACAGTGACTACAAAGATCACTGCCAGAACAGTGACTACAAGATCACTTCCAGAACAGTGACTACAAAGATCACTGCCAGAACAGTGACTACAAAGATCACTGCTAGAACAGTGACTACAAAGATCACTGCCAGAACAGTGACGTGTAGATATCCTACCAGCAGAAGCAAACTGAGCGAGGGAGGGGGGAGGACATCCTACATTTTTTTGTGAACATTTTGTTTAGTTTGGGATATACAACAGTGAGGTATACAAAGGTAGTATCATGGTGGGTCGGGCACACAGAGTTTGAGGGCGCGGGTGTGTGCTAAGGGAGAATTAATGCTTTAGGGTAGTGACCGAGGTTGCTGGCTGTGTAACAGGATTAAACCCAAATTGAGTAAAGGACGAACCAGCGGAGAGTTGTTGTTTTAGTGGTTTTGTTGTGGTTTATATGGCCAGAAGGACTCTTTTTTGTTATCCCCTAGCTTGTTCACCGTACCGGAAGTATCGTTAGTGCGTGAAACTTGATTAGCGATCCTCGTGTGGACGAAAAGAGAGATTTAAAAATCAGGAGTTGTGTCGGAGGGAGTGTGTCACACCGAGTCTTGGTGTGCCCCAGACACACCACTGTCGTCTTGGTGTACCCCAGACACACCACTGTCGTCTTGGTGTACCCCAGACACACCACTGTCGTCTTGGTGTACCCCAGACACACCACTGTCGTCTTGGTGTACCCCAGACACACCACTGTCGTCTTGGTGTACCCCAGACACACCACTGTCGTCTTGGTGTACCCCAGACACACCACTGTCGTCTTGGTGTACCCCAGACACACCACTGTCGTCTTGGTGTACCCCAGACACACCACTGTCGTCTTGGTGTACCCCAGACACACCACTGTCGTCTTGGTGTACCCCAGACACACCACTGTCGTCTTGGTGTACCCCAGACACACCACTGTCGTCTTGGTGTACCCCAGACACATCACTGTCGTCTTGGTACCCCAGACACACCACTGTCGTCTTCGTGTACCCAGACAGTCGTCTTCGTGTACCCACACACCACTGTCGTCTTGGTGTGCCTCAGACACACCACTGTCGTCTTGGTGTAGACACACACTGTCGTCTTGGTGTACCCCAGACACACCACTGTCGTCTTGGTGTACCTCAGACACACCACTGTCGTCTTGGTGTACCTCAGACACACCACTGTCGTCTTGGTGTACCTCAGACACACCACTGTCGTCTTGGTGTACCTCAGACACACCACTGTCGTCTTGGTGTGCCCCAGACACACCACTGTCGTCTTGGTGTGCCCCAGACACACCACTGTCGTCTTGGTGTGCCCCCAGACACACCACTGTCGTCTTGGTGTGCCCCAGACACACCACTGTCGTCTTGGTGTGCCCCAGACACACCACTGTCTTCTTGGTGTGCCCCAGACACACCACTGTCTTCTTGGTGTGCCCCCAGACACACCACTGTCGTCTTGGTGTGCCCCAGACACACCACTGTCGTCTTGGTGTGCCCCAGACACACCACTGTCGTCTTGGTGTACCTCAGACACACCACTGTCGTCTTGGTGTGCCCCAGACACACCACTGTCGTCTTGGTGTGCCCCAGACACACCACTGTCGTCTTGGTGTGCCCCAGACACACCACTGTCGTCTTGGTGTGCCCCAGACACACCACTGTCGTCTTGGTGTGCCCCAGACACACCACTGTCGTCTTGGTGTGCCCCAGACACACCACTGTCGTCTTGGTGTGCCCCAGACACACCACTGTCGTCTTGGTGTGCCCCAGACACACCACTGTCGTCTTGGTGTGCCCCAGACACACCACTGTCGTCTTGGTGTGCCCCAGACACACCACTGTCGTCTTGGTGTGCCCCAGACACACCACTGTCGTCTTGGTGTGCCCCAGACACACCACTGTCGTCTTGGTGTGCCCCAGACACACCACTGTCGTCTTGGTGTGCCCCAGACACACCACTGTCTTCTTGGTGTGCCCCCAGAAACACCACTGTCGTCTTGGTGTGCCCCAGACACACCACTGTCGTCTTGGTGTGCCCCAGACACACCACTGTCGTCTTGGTGTGCCCCAGACACACCACTGTCGTCTTGGTGTGCCCCAGACACACCACTGTCGTCTTGGTGTGCCCCAGACACACCACTGTCGTCTTGGTGTGCCCCAGACACACCACTGTCGTCTTGGTGTGCCCCAGACACACCACTGTCGTCTTGGTGTGCCCCAGACACACCACTGTCGTCTTGGTGTACCTCAGACACACCACTGTCGTCTTGGTGTACCTCAGACACACCACTGTCGTCTTGGCGTACCTCAGACACACCACTGTCGTCTTGGCGTACCTCAGACACACCACTGTCGTCTTGGCGTACCTCAGACACACCACTGTCGTCTTGGTGTACCCCAGACACACCACTGTCGTCTTGGCGTACCTCAGACACACCACTGTCGTCTTGGCGTACCTCAGACACACCACTGTCGTCTTGGCGTACCTCAGACACACCACTGTCGTCTTGGCGTACCTCAGACACACCACTGTCGTCTTGGCGTACCTCAGACACACCACTGTCGTCTTGGCGTACCTCAGACACACCACTGTCGTCTTGGTGTACCTCAGACACACCACTGTCGTCTTGGTGTACCTCAGACACACCACTGTCGTCTTGGTGTGCCCCAGACACACCACTGTCGTCTTGGTGTACCTCAGACACACCACTGTCGTCTTGGTGTACCTCAGACACACCACTGTCGTCTTGGTGTACCTCAGACACACCACTGTCGTCTTGGTGTACCTCAGACACACCACTGTCGTCTTGGTGTACCTCAGACACACCACTGTCGTCTTGGTGTACCTCAGACACACCACTGTCGTCTTGGTGTACCCCAGACACACCACTGTCGTCTTGGCGTACCTCAGACACACCACTGTCGTCTTGGCGTACCTCAGACACACCACTGTCGTCTTGGTGTACCTCAGACACACCACTGACACACACCACTGTCGTCTTGGTGTACCTCAGACACACCACTGTCGTCTTGGTGTACCCCAGACACACCACTGTCGTCTTGGTGTACCTCAGACACACCACTGTCGTCTTGGTGTACCTCAGACACACCACTGTCGTCTTGGTGTGCCCCAGACACACCACTGTCGTCTTGGTGTGCCCCAGACACACCACTGTCGTCTTGGTGTGCCCCAGACACACCACTGTCGTCTTGGTGTGCCCCAGACACACCACTGTCGTCTTGGTGTACCTCAGACACACCACTGTCGTCTTGGTGTACCTCAGACACACCACTGTCGTCTTGGCGTACCTCAGACACACCACTGTCGTCTTGGTGTACCCCAGACACACCACTGTCGTCTTGGCGTACCTCAGACACACCACTGTCGTCTTGGTGTACCCCAGACACACCACTGTCGTCTTGGTGTACCTCAGACACACCACTGTCGTCTTGGCGTACCTCAGACACACCACTGTCGTCTTGGTGTACCCCAGACACACCACTGTCGTCTTGGTGTACCTCAGACACACCACTGTCGTCTTGGTGTACCTCAGACACACCACTGTCGTCTTGGTGTACCTCAGACACACCACTGTCGTCTTGGTGTACCTCAGACACACCACTGTCGTCTTGGTGTACCCCAGACACACCACTGTCGTCTTGGTGTACCTCAGACACACCACTGTCGTCTTGGTGTACCTCAGACACACCACTGTCGTCTTGGCGTACCTCAGACACACCACTGTCGTCTTGGCGTACCTCAGACACACCACTGTCGTCTTGGTGTACCCCAGACACACCACTGTCGTCTTGGTGTACCCCAGACACACCACTGTCGTCTTGGTGTACCCCAGACACACCACTGTCGTCTTGGTGTGCCCCACTGTCGTCTTGGTGTAGACACACCACTGTCGTCTTGGCGTACCTCAGACACACCACTGTCGTCTTGGCGTACCCCAGACACACCACTGTCGTCTTGGTGTACCTCAGACACACCACTGTCGTCTTGGCGTACCTCAGACACACCACTGTCGTCTTGGCGTACCCCAGACACACCACTGTCGTCTTGGTGTACCTCAGACACACCACTGTCGTCTTGGTGTACCTCAGACACACCACTGTACCTCAGACACACCACTGTCGTCTTGGTGTACCCCAGACACACCACTGTCGTCTTGGCGTACCTCAGACACACCACTGTCGTCTTGGTGTACCCCAGACACACCACTGTCGTCTTGGTGTACCCCAGACACACCACTGTCGTCTTGGTGTACCCCAGACACACCACTGTCGTCTTGGTGTACCCCAGACACACCACTGTCGTCTTGGTGTGCCCCAGACACACCACTGTCGTCTTGGTGTACCTCAGACACACCACTGTCGTCTTGGTGTACCTCAGACACACCACTGTCGTCTTGGTGTACCTCAGACACACCACTGTCGTCTTGGCGTACCTCAGACACACCACTGTCGTCTTGGTGTACCTCAGACACACCACTGTCGTCTTGGCGTACCTCAGACACACCACTGTCGTCTTGGTGTACCTCAGACACACCACTGTCGTCTTGGTGTACCTCAGACACACCACTGTCGTCTTGGTGTACCTCAGACACACCACTGTCGTCTTGGTGTACCTCAGACACACCACTGTCGTCTTGGTGTACCTCAGACACACCACTGTCGTCTTGGCGTACCTCAGACACACCACTGTCGTCTTGGCGTACCTCAGACACACCACTGTCGTCTTGGTGTACCTCAGACACACCACTGTCGTCTTGGTGTACCTCAGACACACCACTGTCGTCTTGGTGTACCTCAGACACACCACTGTCGTCTTGGTGTACCTCAGACACACCACTGTCGTCTTGGCGTACCCCAGACACACCACTGTCGTCTTGGCGTACCTCAGACACACCACTGTCGTCTTGGTGTACCCCCAGACACACCACTGTCGTCTTGGTGTACTCCCAGACACACCACTGTCGTCTTGGTGTACCCCCAGACACACCACTGTCGTCTTGGTGTACTCCCAGACACACCACTGTCGTCTTGGTGTACCCCCAGACACACCACTGTCGTCTTGGTGTACCCCCAGACACACCACTGTCGTCTTGGTGTACCCCCAGACACACCACTGTCGTCTTGGTGTACCCCCAGACATACGTCTCATCTTACCTCCACATAGTGAACACGTTTTTCAACATTAACTATCTCTGTCACTATAACCGGGCTGTTATATTCTTCAAGGTACCAACAAGCTGCAGTGAGCGGATCATTGTACCAGTAAGTCCTCCCCAGGAGAGCTTTTTTCCCTTCCACCTGTCTAATGAAATATCTTGCTGGCCTCTAGACAGCTGGAGGTGCACACTGGCCCTATGCAAACAACTTTACTTACGGAGGAGGTAAACAGGGAGGTGGTGAGGAGCCTCAGGAGGTACTCAAGTGGAGTCACCACCGCACTACAGATAAACAGGGAGAGGTCACAGCAACACTCGTGTCGTCCTCACGTAACACTCACACGCCTGCCACCAAGCTAAAAAAATAATTCCTAACTACCAGCGACTTGGAATTAGCTCGATTTAACGTGTTAGTGGAGTCCGGTCGCCTGAGATAGAAGCAGTGAATTGCAGCCGGAATGTCTTGCCTGTCAGACTAGCCTGCTGCAACCTTGCACCTCTGCCTGGGTCTTCCTTCATGCTGATGCTTCATTGAAAATAATTATATTTGTATATTTTCATTTGTTCTAATCTGGTTTAAAAAGACACGTGAGCAAACCAGCTTGTTTACGTTGCTGGCATTAATTTCCTAGGTTTATGACAGTGTTTTAATCTGACGTTGATCCTACAACACGCACATCACTGGAGACTCAGATCACTGGAGACCCAGATCACTGGAGACTCAGATCACTGGAGACCCAGATCACTGGAGACCCAGATCACTGGAGACCCAGATCACTGGAGACCCAGATCACTGGAGACCCAGATCACTGGAGACTCAGATCACTGGAGCCTCAGATCACTGGAGACCCAGATCACTGGAGACTCAGATCACTGGAGAGGGCAATACAGTGATACAATCAACCATCATCTCTGATGGAGTCTTCCATCAGGCTGTAAATAACACACACGATTCCTGTTATGTCATTTATTGTGAAGTCTTCCCTCCTACCAGAGATCTGATCAACTTAGAGGAAGGTAGGTAGAAGATTTGTCAGGAAACAGGACAAGTATTTCCTGACGCGAGTCTTAGCTATATGATGACCCGCAGCTGGAGCTTTTGGTCATCTGACCGAGACCTTCCGCTGACTTACCGGTCCACCTCTTTCAAAATTATGGTTATGATTATAATCGTTTTCACATGTAACTCCGAAAACAATACCCGGGTATTTATAGGCTGGCGAGAGGTCCTGAGCTGAGATTGAAGCCAAGATGTCAGCCGTCAGTACC
>NC_091373.1:17504390-17586890 GCF_038502225.1 Cherax quadricarinatus
GCTACATGAGTGGGAGCAGTGTCTACACTGCTACATGAGTGGGAGCAGTGTCTACACTGCTACATGCGTGGGAGCAGTGTCTACACTGCTACATGAGTGGGAGCAGTGTCTACACTGCTACATGAGTGGGAGCAGTGTCTACACTGCTACATGAGTGGGAGCAGTGTCTGCAGTGCTACATGAGTGGGAGCAGTGTCTACACTGCTACATGCGTGGGAGCAGTGTCTACACTGCTACATGCGTGGGAGCAGTGTCTACACTGCTACATGCGTGGGAGCAGTGTCTACACTGCTACATGAGTGGGAGCAGTGTCTACACTGCTACATGCGTGGGAGCAGTGTCTACACTGCTACATGAGTGGGAGCAGTGTCTACACTGCTACATGAGTGGGAGCAGTGTCTACACTGCTACATGAGTGGGAGCAGTGTCTACACTGCTACATGAGTGGGAGCAGTGTCTACACTGCTACATGCGTGGGAGCAGTGTCTACACTGCTACATGCGTGGGAGCAGTGTCTACACTGCTACATGAGTGGGAGCAGTGTCTACACTGCTACATGAGTGGGAGCAGTGTCTGCACTGCTACATGAGTGGGAGCAGTGTCTGCAGTGCTACATGAGTGGGAGCAGTGTCTACACTGCTACATGCGTGGGAGCAGTGTCTGCACTGCTACATGCGTGGGAGCAGTGTCTACACTGCTACATGCGTGGGAGCAGTGTCTACACTGCTACATGAGTGGGAGCAGTGTCTACACTGCTACATGAGTGGGAGCAGTGTCTGCACTGCTACATGAGTGGGAGCAGTGTCTGCAGTGCTACATGAGTGGGAGCAGTGTCTACACTGCTACATGCGTGGGAGCAGTGTCTGCACTGCTACATGCGTGGGAGCAGTGTCTACACTGCTACATGAGTGGGAGCAGTGTCTGCAGTGCTACATGAGTGGGAGCAGTGTCTACACTGCTACATGAGTGGGAGCAGTGTCTACACTGCTACATGCGTGGGAGCAGTCTACACTGCTACATGCGTGGGAGCAGTCTACACCGCTACATGCGTGGGAGCAGTGTCTACATTGCTACATGCGTGGGAGCACTGACTACACTGCTACATGCGTGGGAGCAGTCTACACTGCTACATGCGTGGGAGCAGTCTACACTGCTACATACGTGGGAGCAGTGTCTACACTGCTACATGCGTGGGAGCACTGTCTACACTGCTACATGCGTGGGAGCAGTCTACACTGCTACATGCGTGGGAGCAGTGTCTACACTGCTACATGCGTGGGAGCAGTGTCTACACTGCTACATGCCTGGGAGCAGTGTCTACACTGCTACATGCGTGGGAGCAGTGTCTACATTGCTACATGCGTGGGAGCAGTGTCTACATTGCTACATGCGTGGGAGCACTGTCTGCACTGCTACATGCGTGGGTGCACTGCTACATGCGTGGGGGCACTGTCTACACTGTTACATGCGTGGGAGCAGTGTCTACACTGCTACATGCGTGAGAGCAGTGTCTACACTGCTACATGCGTGGGAGCAGTGTCTACATTGCTACATGCGTGGGAGCATTGTCTACATTGCAACATGCCTGGGAGCACTGTCTGCACTGCTACATGCGTGGGAGCAGTGTCTACACTGTTACATGCGTGGGAGCAATGTCTACAATGCTACATGCGTGGGAGCAGTGTCTACACTGCTACATGCGTGGGAGCAGCAATGGAGCAGCACACTGCTACATGCGTGGATCAGTCTACACTGCCATGAGTGGGCAGGTCTACACTCATGCGTGGAGCAGTGCTGCACTGCTTATCGTGGGGCAGTGTCTCTGACATGCGTGGAGGAATTCACTCATGCGTGGAAGCGGCGCACTGCTGCAGAGTGGCGTGCTACCTGCTACATGGTGGGCACTGCTCACTGCTCATGCGTGGGCGCGTGCTCACTTGCCGCCATGCGTGGGCAGTGCCGCTACATGCGTGTGGCAGTGCTCGCCACTCGCCTGCGTGGTGCAGTTCTCACTGCGCATGCGTCACACGATCACATGAGTGCTAGCAGCGTAACTGCGTCCGTGGAGCAGTCCACTGCTACATCAGTGGGCAGTGTCTCATGCTACAGAGTGGAGCGTGTCTGCACTGCTACATGAGTGGGCAGCGTCTACATGCCACTATATGGGTGGAGCAGGCCATTGCATAATCGTGGAGCAAGTGTTCCACTGTCACTGGAGCGTGCCACACGTACATGCGTGGGAGCAGGTCTACACACTGCAGAGTGTGGGTAGTGCTGCAGTGCTACATGAGTGGGGAGTGTTGCAGTGTCATGAGTGTGTGCGTGTTGCTACATGCGTGGGAGCAGTGTCGTGCACTGTGATGAGTGGGCAGTGTCTGCTGCTCAGTGGTGGGCAGTGTCTCTGCTCATGTAGTGGGGCAGTGTCACAGCTGCTCATGAGTGGCAGTGTCTACACGTGATGTGGGGCAGTGTCTAGATGCCATGCGTGGAGGCTGCACTCTGGTGTGGCGGCAGTGTCTGCTGCTGCTGAGTGGAGAGGTGCACACGCGGTGAGGAGCAGTGTCTGCAGCAGAGTGGAGCAGGTCTACACTGCCAGTGCGTGGACAGTTCACGCTGCTACAGCGTGGAGCATGTCTCACTGCTGACATGCGTGGGCAGCAGACACACTACATGAGTGAGAGCAGTGCTAGATGTCATGCTAGAGCCAGGTCTAGCACTGACAGAGTAGACAGTGTCTACACTGAGCGGAGGAGCAGTGTCACACTGCTACATGAGTGAGCAGTGTCTACACTGCACATGAGGGAGCAGTCCAACTGCCTGGAGCAGTGCCATGCAACATGCGTGGAGCAGTGTCTAATGCTGCGAGTGGAGTGCAGTTACACTCGCAGTGAAAGCAGGGAGCAGTGTCTGCACTGCATGAGGAGAACAGGTTGCAGTATGGGGGCTATGCTCGTGACACTTACATGCGTGGAGCAGGCTGCACTGACATGGTGGGACAGGTCTACACTGCTAGCATGCGTGGGAGCAGTGTCTCACTCGTGGCTGAGTGGAGCAGTGTTACACTGTGCGAGGGAGCAGTGTCTGCACTGCTACATGAGGGTGTCTGCATATGTAATGAGGAGCAGTGTCTACACTGCTCTATGCGTGGAGCAGGTCTCACTGCTACATGTGGGAGCTTATAGAAAATGTTGATAATTGAGTTCTTGGTGCTGGGAGCAGTCTACACTGCTACATACGTGGGAGCAGTGTCTACACTGCTACATGCGTGGGAGCACTGTCTACACTGCTACATGCGTGGGAGCAGTCTACACTGCTACATGCGTGGGAGCAGTGTCTACACTGCTACATGCGTGGGAGCAGTGTCTACACTGCTACATGCGTGGGAGCAGTGTCTACACTGCTACATGCGTGGGAGCAGTGTCTACATTGCTACATGCGTGGGAGCAGTGTCTACATTGCTACATGCGTGGGAGCACTGTCTGCACTGCTACATGCGTGGGTGCACTGCTACATGCGTGGGGGCACTGTCTACACTGTTACATGCGTGGGAGCAGTGTCTACACTGCTACATGCGTGAGAGCAGTGTCTACACTGCTACATGCGTGGGAGCAGTGTCTACATTGCTACATGCGTGGGAGCATTGTCTACATTGCAACATGCCTGGGAGCACTGTCTGCACTGCTCCATGCGTGGGAGCAGTGTCTACACTGTTACATGCGTGGGAGCAATGTCTACAATGCTACATGCGTGGGAGCAGTGTCTACACTGCTACATGCGTGGGAGCAGTGTCTACACTGCTACATGCGTGGGAGCAGTGTCTACACTGCTACATGCGTGGGAGCAGTGTTTACACTACATGCGTGGGAGCAGTGCCTACACTGCTACATGCGTGGGAGCAATGTCTACACTGCTACATGCGTGGGAGCAGTGTCTACACTGCTACATGCGTGGGAGCACTGTCTACACTGCTACATGCGTGGGAGCACTGTCTACACTGCTACATGCGTGGGAGCAGTGTCTACACTGCTACATGCGTGGGAGCAGTGTCTACACTACATGCGTGGGAGCAGTGTCTACACTACTACATGCTACATGCGTGGGAGCACTGTCTACACTGCTACATGCGTGGGAGCAGTGTCTACACTGCTACATGAGTGGGAGCAGTGTCTACACTGCTACATGCGTGGGAGCACTGTCTACACTGCTACATGTGTTGGAGCAGTGTCTACACTGCTACATGCGTGGGAGCAGTGTCTACACTGCTACATGCGTGGGAGCAGTGTCTACACTGCTACATGCGTGGGAGCAGTGTCTATACTGCTCCATGCGTGGGAGCAGCAGTGCGTCAGTACACTGCTACATGCGTGGGAGCAGTGTCTACACTGCTGCATGCGTGGGAGCAGTGTCTACACTGCTACATGCGTGGGAGCAGTGTCTACACTGCTGCATGCGTGGGAGCAGTGTCTACACTGCTACATGCGTGGGAGCAGTGTCTACACTGCTGCATGCGTGGGAGCAGTGTCTACACTGCTACATGCGTGGGAGCAGTGTCTACACTGCTACATGCAGCAGTGTCGTGGGAGCAGTGTCTACACTGCTACATGCAGCAGTGTCTACACTGTGCGTGGGAGCAGTGTCTACACTGCTACATGCGTGGGAGCAGTGTCTACACTGCTACATGCGTGGGAGCAGTGTCTACACTGCTACATGCGTGGGAGCAGTGTCTACACTGCTACATGCGTGGGAGCAGTGTCTACACTGCTACATGCGTGGGAGCAGTGTCTACACTGCTACATGCGTGGGAGCAGTGTCTACACTGCTACATGCGTGGGAGCAGTGTCTACACTGCTACATGCGTGGGAGCAGTGTCTACACTGCTGCATGCGTGGGAGCAGTGTCTACACTGCTACATGCGTGGATGTCTACACTGCTGCATGCGTGGGAGCAGTGTCTACACTGCTGCATGCGTGGGAGCAGTGTCTACACTGCTACATGCGTGGGAGCAGTGTCTACACTGCTGCATGTGTGGGAGCAGTGTCTACACTGCTACATGCGTGTAAGCAGTGTCTACACTGCTACATGCTTGGGAGCAGTGTCTACACTGCTACATGCGTGGGAGCAGTGTCTACACTGCTACATGCTTGGGAGCAGTGTCTACACTGCTACATACGTGGGAGCAGTGTCTACACTGCTACATGCGTGGGAGCAGTGTCTACACTGCTACATGCTTGGGAGCAGTGTCTACACTGCTACATACGTGGGAGCAGTGTCTACACTGCTACATACGTGGGAGCAGTGTCTACACTGCTACATACGTGGGAGCAGTGTCTACACCGTGACAGGCTGAGACCCATTTCTCAGATCATCTTCTTGATGTCAACACTCGTGTCTTCATGGTGTGTGTGGACGTCTTTTTTGCATTATTTTGCTAGTGAGGGGATCTTGATCCAAGGAACTGACATAGTCTTCCCTTTTCTTGTATGGAATTTGAATGCCTCCCATTCCACAGGTGGTAATGACCCCTACGTGGTTAGCTCTTTCCTCTGATTAAAATATAAGTATTGTGGACGGCATTAATCTTCAGTATTAATGCATCGTATGGAAGGAAAATTTTCCTGGGTTTAGGCCGTGTAGGCACAAATTTTGATGCATTAACAGAGAAATCCATCTTCTGGTCAACTTTATTTAAATTGGTTTGTGTAAAATAATTTGAGTATGTTTCTCGTGATGAGAAACAAAGTGTTTCATCCTCGGTTAAATCTGGTGACATTATTACGTGTGTCCTCAAGACCATTGTTAAATAACGGTACATTATGTTCACTAAGCTATGTAAGACTTTCTTAACAGCTGGACGGTCTTAGAAAGTTTGGATTGATTTTTGCCTGTGTTGGTTCCATTTTTTTTTTTTTTGAAGGGGGGGAAATTGGAAAAATTGAATTATTGCTTTTCATGCAATAATTTCTAAGTGTCGCATCTGATTAGTATTAAGCCTTCCATGATAATTACTTGACAGCGCTGCATCTGAGCGGCTGTAAGTTTACTGTGTTTGTGCATATAAGGATACTGGTCATATTGGTCCCTCTGAAAGATTTGAATTATATTTCGTCTGTGCATGTCGAAATTTACTGTTTTTATTCAAATTTTGACAGTAGGTTCCATATGATAACTTGTGAATACCCTTTTTTATTCCCTTCACATCTCCAACATTTAATACTTAACAGCATTGTCACCTTATGCCGCACTCTGCACTACTCCACTCGCGTGCGTTGAGGCATAGGGGACTAGGGTTGTAAAATTCAGGGTTATACCTGTCTCCTCTGGTATGCCACTATAATATACCAGAAACAATGCCGTTGGTAATACCGATCCTTGTGGAACTCCACTTGTTACACTCCCAGTTCTGACACCTCGGTCACTGTCTCCTTCCTATAAGGTACTCTACCGTAGCACAGTCCTAGTGTATGTAAACTGATATACACAACTCACACTACTGAAGTCTCCCAGCATAGGCTGACACTACTGAAGTCTCCCAGCTCAGGCTGACACTATTGAAGTCTCCCAGTTTAGACTGACTACATGTCCGGCATCACTATGTAAGAACAACGCCGGCTATCATTTAGAGTAGCAACATCAGACTGTCAGTCTACTTAAGCCTTTCTGTACCTTCTCTTTCCCTCCCTCTCTCTTTCTCCTCACTCTGTGTTTGATTTACTCTCGTTACCCACCTACCCTCCCTCTGTTTCTCCCTCTCCCTTCCCTCTCTGTTTCTCCCTCTCCCCTCCCTCTCCCCTCCCTCTATCCCCCTACCCTTCTCTCCCTCCCCGTCTCTCCTCTCTCTCTCTCGTTTTCCTCGTCTTTTTTATTGCTTTTTCCATTTCACTTCGTCTCCCTATTTCCCACCCCTCTCATTTTTTGCCTATATCTTTTCTCGTCCTCTCCCCTCTCCCCTACTCCCTATTCCTCCTCACCACCCCTTCCCTTACCCTCGGTTCCTCCTCTCTTACCTCCTCCCCTCCCAATGTACCTGCTTTCTCCTCTGCCCGTCCCCTTCCCTACACACCACATGTCCCCTTCCTCACCACCATCACCCCACTCCACCACTTTCCCCCACCCTCGCCCCTTCCCCTCACCTGACATAAGGATCACAATAGATAAAAGGTGTGTTGGTGGTCTTCCCGATGCTACAGGAAGATGCTCTCTCTCTCTCTCTCTCTCTCTTTCTCTTTCTCATTCTCTCTTTCATTCTCTCGCTGTGTTTAACTACGTTTGTTTCTGTACGATCTTGATCCACAACAGGTTTTAGGTTATGCTAATTTAACCTTAAATGACTAATATTTTTCTTACATTCAACTGCGGGCTTGTGGGTGGGGCGAGCGGGGTAATGGGTGGGGCGGGCGGGATGTTTAGGGGTGTATGAGGGTGGTGTCGTGCGTGAGGAAGGGAGAGGAATAAAGAGAAATATGTGGATGGAAAAGCGAAAGGATTGAATGTATGGAGAGAGAGAGAGAGAGAGAGAGAGAGGAGAAGGAGGGAGAAGTAAGTATCGTAGGGGTTCTTAAATGGAGATATCGAGGGTTGAAGGTAGACATACTTGTTGGATGGTTACGATATATTGTCAGACTGAGATGATGGGAACTGGAGCCCAGTGCCTTGCCTGTCTTCGCCTGGGTGTCTACGCCGAGTGAGACCGGGGCAGAGGTACGAGCGTACACATGCGCATCCTGTGACGTCACACAAAGTCACAGGCCTACAAGGGATCTCCTATCTAAAGCACATGGATGATACTATATGCTATACAACACAGGGATCAGCAACTATGCTGACAGCTCGGTCATGTTACGTATGTCGTCTCGACATACACTACTATCTATAGGCTGAAACAGGCAGGCGGTTCTGGGCTGATTCTATACAATAACAAATTCATATATAACTTAGAACTAATGGATAGTATCATAATGGATGTTACAACATGAGTTTTACGTAATGCATTACAAACTATAAGAACAAATCATTGTACAATATGGGTGGAATTGATCGATCGATCTGTATTCATGCACTCTACAGATTCTGAGGAAGAATAAATATATATATATATATATATATATATATATATATACACACACACAAGGTGAAATTAACAGCAAAGGCATCTGGTGCGCACTCAGACTATTACTGTCAAATTCTCAGAATACGGAGGGAACGTGAACACGAAAATTTCTGACAACTGATCAGCTAATGACAAAACACACAGTTGATAATATCATTCATCTCGGACATCTAATTATACAGGCTGTTTACACTTAAACCCAATTCTGCGAGGGTAAGGTTTACGTATGCAGAATGGTTATCATCTCTGGGAGGATCGAATTCCTCTGCAATGGCTAACACATGCCTTGACTGAGGACAGTCTGAACGAGTATCTACAAAAGATACAGCTACAATCACTAGTGACTGTGGAATTACTAACTCGTCTGCTAGGAGTACTCAACTCGACTATTCGATACAGTAATTCTTGGCTCGTTATAAAGTCACTAATGGGTGCTGGTGGCTTCACAGTCAGAATAAGATGTTCCTGGAGCAGGAATCGAATCACACCAGACCACATGGGATCTGTTCTTTGGGCAGTTTTGACATCCTCGACAGTAAATGGAGGATTTGCAGTAACTACACTAACGTGTCGCGATAAAGCATCTGCGACTACATTCGACTTGCCAGGTAAATGTTCAAAAGTGGGATTGAACTCTTGGATAGTCAAGGTCCATGAGTCATCCACTCCACCGAGTTTGTTCATTCCTCCTGTAAGAAAGAACTGATACCTTTATTCCAGAACAAACAGCCTACTGGAAGGTTAGCCAGATGGACCTTGACTATCCAAGAGTTCAATCCCACTTTTGAACATTTACCTGGCAAGTCGAATGTAGTCGCAGATGCTTTATCGCGACACGTTAGTGTAGTTACTGCAGATCCTCCATTTACTGTCGAGGATGTCAAAACTGCCCAAAGAACAGATCCCATGTGGTCTGGTGTGATTCGATTCCTGCTCCAGGAACATCTTATTCTGACTGTGAAGCCACCAGCACCCATTAGTGACTTTGTAATGAGCCAAGAATTACTAACTCGTCTGCTAGGAGTACTCAACGCCCAGTGCCTTGCCTGTCTTCGCCTGGGTGTCTACGCCGAGTGAGACCGGGGCAGAGGTACGAGCGTACACAGGCGCATCCCGTGACGTCACACAAAGTCACAGGCCTACAAGGGATCTCCTATCTAAAGCACATGGATACTATATGCTATACAACACAGGGATCAGCAGCTATGCTGACATAAGAAGAGGATGAAGACGCAAGAGGGAAGGAGGGAGGCGCAAGAGGTCCTGGACCAGTTATGTCTGGTACTAACCTGGTCAACTAGGCTGTTGCTACTGGAGGCCAGTTGCCCCATATATCCATCACAGCCTGGTTGATCTGGCACCTTCACCAGGTGCCAGATTCCAGTTTCCTCTTGAAGACTTGTACACTTGTTCCAGCAGCGTTTCTGATGTGTGCTGGTAGCAGGTTGAAGAGTCTTGGACCACGCATGTTGACACACTGTTCTCTTATTATGCCCATGGTGCCCCTGCTTTTCACTAGGTTTATTTTATACTTCCTCACATGTCTTATTCCAGTATGTTATAGTAGTGTGTTGCTCCTGGAACCTGGTCCTCCAGTATCTTCCAGGTATTTACTATCAGGTCTCCTGCGTTCCAGAATTGACACTTCGAGTACTTTAAAGTGTTCTCAGTGGTTTAAATACCTTATTAACTATGAGCAGTAAACCTCTTTTTGCATTACAGCTAAAATATTTCAGCTTCCTTGACGGAGGTGCGAGCCCGCAGCACTCTTGTAGAGGTGAGAGTACAAGTGATTGGCACAGTGTCACCACTGCCAGTATTTCTCCTATTTTGAACGTTCTCTTGGGTACAGATTCACTGTCAGCGCTCAAGGTCCAAGATGCGCTTGAGGGATGCTTGGTAAGTCATTGATCGCTAGGCTGGCTTCATTCACAGGTCTGATTGGCTTCGTTGGGCTTACTCTACGGATTGGCTGAAGTCGTAACTCGTGATTGGCTCATTCTAAACCCTGATTGGGCGAGTGAGCATATGAACTGTTCCAGTTTGCCAACAGAGTTTATTCCCTGATCTGATTGGCTATTCCCGTTTCCAATTTGCCGAAAGTTTATTTCCTTCTGATTGGCCGATATGTAAATAATGGAATTCTGATTAGCCGGGATAGTCATGTTGTGTTGATCCAGTCGTCGGATCGTCCTATCATGCTGGTCGTCAGATCGTACTGTCATGGTGGTCGTTAGGTCGTCCTCTCATACTGGTCATCAGGTCGTCCTTGACTATTATCAAGTCACGACTCGGGAGAAAAGCAAAGTGAAGTCAGGTTGGGAAGAGAGGAGGTAGGTGGTAGTAGCAGCAGCAGTGGTATCAATGGTGGTGCTAGTAGTAGTAGTAGTAGTAGTAGTAAACACAGCAGTAGTATCAGTGTAACAGCAGTAGTAGAAGGAGTAGCAGTAGAAGCAGTAATATTAATGGTAGCAGGAGTAATAGTAGTAGCAACAGCAGCTGTAGCAATAGAAGCAGTAGTGGTAGTAGTAGTAGTATCAGTAGTAGTGGTAGTAGCAACAGCAGTATCAGTAGTGGTGGTAGTAGCAACAGTAGCATCAGTAGTAGTGGTAGTAGCAACAGCAGTATCAGTAGTGGTGGTAGTAGCAACAGTAGTAGTGGTAGTAGCAACAGCAGTATCAGTAGTGGTGGTAGTAGCAACAGTAGTATCGGTAGTAGTGGTAGTAGCAACAGCAGTATCAGTAGTGGTGGTAGTGCAACAGTAGTATCAGTAGTGGTGGTAGTAGCAACAGTGGTGTCAGTACTGATGGTAGTAGCAACAGTAGTAGTGGTAGTAGCAACAGTAGTAGTAGTAGTAGTAGTAGTAGTAGGAACAGTAGTTCTGGTAGTAGCAATAGTAGTGGTAGCAACAGTATTATCAGTAGTGGTAGTACAACAGTAGTATCAGTAGTGGTGGTAGCAGCAACAGTAGTATCAGTAGTGGCTGTAGCAGCAACAGTAGTATCAGTAGTGGTGGTAGTAGCAACAGTAGTATCAGTAGTGGTGGTAGTAGCAACAGTGGTATCAATGATGGTGGTATTAGCAACAGTACTATCAGTGATGATGGTAGTAGCAACAGTAGTATCAGTAGTGGTGGTAGGAGCAACAGTACTATCAATGATGGTGGTAGTAGCAACAGTACTATCAGTGATGATGGTAGTAGCAACAGTAGTATTAGTAGTGGTGGTAGTAGCAACAGTAGTATCAATGATGGTGGTAGTATCAGCAGTGGTGGTAGTAATAACAGTAGTATCAGTAGTGGTGGTAGTAGCAGCAGTAGTATCAGCAGTGGTGGTAGTAGCAACAGTAGTATCACTACTGGTGGTAGTAGCAAAAGTAATATCAGTTGTGGTGGTAGTAGCAACAGTAGTATCAGTAATGGTGGTAGTAGCAACAGTAGTGGTGGTAGTAGCAACAGTAGTGGTGGTAGTAGCAACAGTAGTGGTGGTAGTAGCAACAGTAGTATCAGTAGTGATAGTAGCAACAGTAGTATCAGTAGTGGTGGTAGTGCAACAGTAGTATCAGTAGTGGTGGTAGTAATATCAGTAGTGGTAGTAACAACAGTAGTATCAGTAGTGGTGGTGGTAGTAGCAACAGTAGTATCAGTAGTGGTGGTAGTAACAACAGTAGTGTCAGTAGTGGTGGTAGTAGCAACAGTAGTATCAGTAGTGGTGGTAGTAGCAACAGTAGTGGTGGTAGTAGCAACAGTAGTATCAGTAGTGGTGGTAGTAGCAACAGTAGTATCAGTAGTGGTGGTAGTAGCAACAGTAGTATTAGTGGTGGTAGTAGCAACAGTAGTATCAGTAGTGGTGGTAGTAGCAACAGTAGTATCAGTAGTGGTGGTAGTAGCAACAGTAGTATCAGTAGTGGTGGTAGTAGCAACAGTAGTATCAGTAGTGGTGGTAGTAGCAACAGTAGTATCAGTAGTGGTGGTAGTAGCAACAGTAGTATCAGTAGTGGTGGTAGTAGCAACAGTAGTATCAGTAGTGGTGGTAGCAGCAACAGTAGTATCAGTAGTGGTGGTAGTAGTATCAGTAGTGGTGGTAGTAGCAACAGTAGTATCAGTAGTGGTGGTAGTAGCAACAGTAGTATCAGTAGTGGTGGTAGTAGCAACAGTAGTATCAGTAGTGGTGGTAGTAGCAACAGTAGTATCAGTAGTGGTGGTAGTAGCAACAGTAGTATCAGTAGTGGTGGTAGTAGCAACAGTAGTATCAGTAGTGGTGGTAGTAGCAACAGTAGTATCAGTAGTGGTGGTAGTAGCAACAGTAGTATCAGTAGTGGTGGTAGTAGCAACAGTAGTATCAGTAGTGGTGGTAGTAGCAACAGTAGTATCAGTAGTGGTGGTAGTAGCAACAGTAGTATCAGTAGTGGTGGTAGTAGCAACAGTAGTATCAGTAGTGGTGGTAGTAGCAACAGTAGTATCAGTAGTGGTGGTAGTAGCAACAGTAGTATCAGTAGTGGTGGTAGTAGCAACAGTAGTATCAGTAGTGGTGGTAGTAGCAACAGTAGTATCAGTAGTGGTGGTAGTAGCAACAGTAGTATCAGTAGTGGTGGTAGTAGCAACAGTAGTATCAGTAGTGGTGGTAGTAGCAACAGTAGTATCAGTTGTGGTGGTAGTAGCAACAGTAGTATCAGTAGTGGTGGTAGTAGTAACAATAGTATCAGTAGTGGTGGTAGTAGCAACAGTAGTATCAGTAGTGGTGGTAGTAGCAACAGTAGTATCAGTAGTGGTGGTAGCAGCAACAGTAGTATCAGTAGTGGTGGTAGTAGTAGTATCAGTAGTGGTGGTAGTAGCAACAGTAGTATCAGTAGTGGTGGTAGTAGCAACAGTAGTGGTGGTAGTAGCAACAGTAGTATCAGTAGTGGTGGTAGTAGCAACAACAGGTTTCTGGAGTCAAAACTTGCAATCAAAACACGTTTTCGCCTTTTTGTCTGATAAACTTGCTGAAAAACCTTTAAAAGCTGTGAACATTGCTTGTAAATCTTCAGTAGTGGTTACAGTGACTGAGCGGTTCACACCTGGCCAGCGCACTCAACCTTTGATGAGTTCCCGGAGTTTTTCTACTCCCAGAGTCCGGCTTTGGGCCAGGCTCATCTGGTGCCTGCCTAGTCAACCAGGCTGTTGCTGCTGGTGGCCTGTTAACTCACATATATATCACAGTCTGGTTGATCTGACATTAGATAATTCTAGTTTTATGATAAGCACGTGTATTGTGGGTCACGTTCAGAGAACAGACCAATCATTTCCCCTTGCACGTACAGGTGCTATATGATGAACAATGTTATTCTTGAACAGTGTAGTATAATGTGTCGGTTACTAGCACTATGTTAAGCGTCTTGACAAGAAACTGTTGCCTAGATTTTTAACCATCCAGAGTTACCCAAGGCCATTAACCTCAGAGGTTACTAATCCAGAGACGTTCTTTATTTCTTACTCAATAAAAACCTGTAACCATTGAACCAACGAAAGTTTAGGTCAGTCTCTTTTGGTGTGAGCGGGGAAGTGGGGATAGGGGAAGAATAAGAGTACCAGAGCTTACCCAGTAACTTGGTGATGCTGGTACTAATGACTAGTGTAGCGGCAAGGAGTGGCAAGGCAGATGGTGGGTAGGCGCCGAAACACACTCGCAAGGTACCTGTGAGAACCCAGAACTTATTGGGATATGGGGCGGGGAAGGATTAAAAACCTCACCTTTTAAGGTCTAGGCCAGTGAAGGTAGAATTACTTGTAGAAAGGATTACGTGCAGGAGCAAGCAGAGAATATAGTAGTTTGTGTGGGTTAGCTGGTATGCGTGTGTTTTCATTTAGATGAATGATCCATATGCTATGAAATGTCTCAAGCTTGTCAGTTTGTCTGTCGCTGAGCATCTTCCAGTACAAGTTTAGCGGCGCCTGGATGTTTGCATGGGCATGGAAAGACTCTTTAGAAAAGAAGTCTTCTCAGTCGGTGTCAAACACCCATCGCCGGAGCCTTGTCCTGAATACGTTGCAGTTAAAGAATGTTGGACTTTGCTGCAAGTGAGAGGACTAGAGGAGAATAGGTAATGAGAGATCGGATTAGTTAGATTAAGATTGTCAGGAAACAGGACAAGTATTTTTTGACTCGGATCTTAGTCATATGATGACCCGCGGCTTATTTTGTTTAGGTCTAGTTTGGTGCTTGGAGAAGCCACCCGTAGTATGTAGAGGCCTTGTAGGACTTGCTGTATCATGCTTGTAGTTAATGTGTGTGTGCAGTGCGAATAGCTGGTAATTTTCCCATTAATAAGATATTGCATTAAAATTAGGCTAATTTAGTGGTAACTCCCATTGGTCGAAGTCGAGGTATACTTCTTTCATATAGGTCGATGTTGCGGTGTTTTTTCCTCCCATTGGTCGATGTTGAGGTGTTTTTTCCTCCCATTGGTCGATGTTGAGGTGTTTTTTCCTCCCATTGGTCGATGTTGAGGTGTTTTTTCCTCCCATTGGTTTTGAGGTGTTTTTTCCTCCCAGTGGTCGATGTTGAGGTGTTCTTTCCTCCCATTGGTCGATGTTGAGGTGTTTTTTCCTCCCATTGGTCGATGTTGAGGTGTTTTTTCCTCCCATTGGTCGATGTTGAGGTGTTTTTTCCTCCCATTGGTCGATGTTGAGGTGTTTTTTCCTCCCATTGGTCGATGTTGAGGTGTTTTTTCCTCCCATTGGTCGATGTTGATGTTTTATCCTCCCATTGGTCAATGTTGGTGTTTTTTCCTCCCATTGGTCGATGTTGAGGTGTTCTTCCCTCCCATTGGTCGATGTTGAGGTGTTCTTCCCTCCCATTGGTCGATGTTAAGATGTTCTTCCCTTCCATTGATCGACGTCGGCTGTGTGGGCATCACAGACCCGACCATGATTCAGGTCGACGCTGTGATAAGACAGTTCCGACTCATATTTGGATGGAATTAGTGAGTCCTGGCTGCCCTGACTTAGCAGGGTCGACCACAGGTCGGTGCTGACCATCGTTACCAGATACAGCAAGCAAGGCCAGCCTAGTCACTCATTGTGATAATACACCAAGCAATCTGGTGATAGTGTGGCTAGATGGAGGTGGTGGTGTGGCTAGGTGGAAGGGGTGGTGTGGCTACGTGGAGGTGGTGGTGTGGCTAGGTGGAGGTAGTGGTGTGGCAGGGTGGTTGTGGTGTGGCTGGGTGGTGGTGGTGTGGCTGGGTGGTGGTGGTGTGGCTGGGTGGTGGTAATATGGCTGGGTGGTTGTGGTATGGCTGAGTGGTGGTAGTGTGGCTGGGTGGTGGTAGTGTGGCTGGGTGGCGGTGGTGTCGCTGGGTGGTGGTGTGGCTGGGTGGTGGGAATGTGACTGGGCAGTGGTAGTGTGGCTGAGTGGTGTTAGTGTGGCTGGGTGGTGGTGGTGTGGCTGGGTGGTGGTGGTAGTGTGGCTGGGTACTGGTGTTAGTGTGGCTGGGTGGTGGTGGGGGTGGGTGGTGGTAGCGTAGCTGGATGGTGGTATTGTGGCTGGGTGGTGGTGTTGTAGCTGGGTGATGGTGGTGGTGGTGTAGCTGGGAAGTGTTGGTGTTGTAGCTGGGTGGTGGTGTGACTGGGTGGTGATGGTGGTGTGGCTGGGTGGTGGTGTAGCTGGGTGATGCTGTGGCTGGGTGGTAGTGGTGTTGCTGGGTGATCGTGGTGATGTGGCTGGGTGGTAGTGTAGCTGTAGCTAGATGGAGGTGGTGGTGTGGCTAGGTGGAGGTGGTGTGGCTAGGTGGAAGGGGTGGTGTGGCTACGCGGAGGTGGTGGTGTGGCTAGGTGGAGGTAGTGGTGTGGCAGGGTGGTGGTGGTGTGGCTGGGTGGTGGTAATATGGCTGGGTGGTTGTGGTGTGGCTGGGTGGTAGTGTGGCTGGGTGGTGGTGGTGTGGCTGAGTGGTGGTAGTGTGGCTGGGTGGTGGTAGTATGGCTAGGTGGTGGTGGTGTGGCTAGGTGGTGGTGTGGCTGGGTGGTGGTAATGTGACTGGGCAGTGGTAGTGTGGCTGAGTGGTGGTAGTGTGGCTGGGGGGTGGTGGTGTGGCTGGGTGGTGGTAATGTGGCTGGGTGGTGGTAGTATGGCTGGATGGTGGTGGTGTGGCTGGGTGGTGGTAGTGTGGCTGGGTACTGGTGTTAGTGTGGCTGGGTGGTGGTGGTAGTGTGGCTGGGTGGTGGTAGCGTAGCTGGATGGTGGTAGTGTGGCTGGGTGGTGGTAGCGTGGCTGGGTGGTGGTGTGGCTGGGTGGTGGTGTTGTAGCTGGGTGATGGTGTGGCTGGGTGGTGATGGTGGTGTGGCTGGGTGGTGGTGGTGTAGCTTGGTAGTGGTGTGGCTGGGTGGTTGTGGTATAGCTTGGTAGTGGTGTGGCTGGGTGGTGGTGTAGCTGGGTGGTGATGTGGCTGGGTGGTGGTGGTGTAGCTGGGTGATGCTGTGGCTGGGTGGTAGTGGTGTGGCTGGGTGATCGTGGTGATGTGGCTGGGTGGTGGTGTAGCTGTAGCTGGGTGGTGGTGATGTGGCTGGGTGGTGGTGTGACTGGGTGGTGGTGGTGATAGTGTAGCTGAGCGGTGGTGGTGGTGTGACTGGGTGGTAATGAGATTGGGTGGTGGTGGTGGTGGTAGTGTAGCTGAGTGGTGGTGTGGCTGGGTGGTGGTCGTAGTAGTGGTGATGGTTGTAGTGGTAATAATGGTGGTGGTGGTGGTGTAGCCGGGTGCTGGTGGTGGTAGTAGTGGTGATGGTGGTGGTGCTGCTGCTGCGTCAGTCAAGGCTTAATGACCTTAAGCACGTTACAGTAATTAAGGTTATTAAGGGGATCAGTCCCTTAATGATTTCAAAAGGCTTGACGCCATACTTGGCATGTGACGGAGGCTGGTGGTGATTGTGGTGGTCGTGGTGATTGTTGTGGTCATGGTGATTGTGGTAGTCGTGGTTGTGGTGGTCGTGGTGATTGTGGTGGTCGTGGTGATTGTGGTGGTCATGGTGATTGTGGTAGTCGTGGTGATTGTGGTGGTGGTGATTGTGGTCGTGCTGACTGTAGTGGTTGTGGTGGTCGTGGTGATTGTGGTCGTGCTGACTGTGGTAGTCGTGGTGGAGCATACAACTCTGGACTGAAATGTGGTATGAAGTTTTTGAATTGTTTGTCACAATGCAGGTCACCTGGTGAGGTGGCCAGGAAGGTGCAGGTCACCTGGTGAGGTGGCCAGGAAGGTGCAAGTCACCTGGTGAGGTGGCCAGGAAGGTGCAGGTCACCTGGTGAGGTGGCCAGGAAGGTGCAGGTCACCTGGTGAGGTGGCCAGGAAGGTGCAGGTCACCTGGTGAGGTGGCCAGGAAGGTGCAGGTCACCTGGTGAGGTGGCCAGGAAGGTGCAGGTCACCTGGTGAGGTGGCCAGGAAGGTGCAGGTCACCTGGAGAGGTGGCCAGGAAGGTGCAGGTCATCTGGTGACGTGGCCAGGAAGGTGCAGGTCACCTGGTGAGGTGGCCAGGAAGGTGCAGGTCACCTGGAGAGGTGGCCAGGAAGGTGCAGGTCACCTGGAGAGGTGGCCAGGAAGGTGCAGGTCACCTGGTGAGGTGGCCAGGAAGGTGCAGGTCACCAGGTGGTGGCCAGGAAGGTGCAGGTCACCTGGTGAGGTGGCCAGGAAGGCGCAGGTCACCTGGTGAGGTGGCCAGGAAGGCGCAGGTCACCTGGAGAGGGGGCCAGGAAGGTGCAGGTCACCTGGTGAGGCGGCCAGGAAGGTGCAGGTCACCTGGAGAGGTGGCCAGGAAGGTGCAGGTCACTGGAGAGGTGGCCAGGAAGGTGCAGGTCACCTGGTGAGGTGGCCAGGAAGGTGCAGGTCACCTGGTGAGGTGGCCAGGAAGGTGCAGGTCACCTGGTGAGGTGGCCAGGAAGGTGTAGGTCACCTGGTGAGGTGGCCAGGAAGGCGCAGGTCACCTGGAGAGGTGGCCAGGAAGGTGTAGGTCACCTGGTGAGGTGACCAGGAAAGTGCAGGTTATCTGGTGAGGTGGCCAGGAAGGTGCAGGTCACCTGGTGAGGTGGCCAGGAAGGTGCAGGTCACCTGGAGAGGTGGCCAGGAAGGTGCAGGTCACCTGGAGAGGTGGCCAGGAAGGTGCAGGTCACCTGGTGAGGTGGCCAGGAAGGTGCAGGTCACCTGGTGAGGTGGCCAGGAAGGTGCAGGTCACCTGGTGAGGTGGCCAGGAAGGTGCAGGTCACCTGGTGAGGTGGCCAGGAAGGTGCAGGTCACCTGGTGAGGTGGCCAGGAAGGTGCAGGTCACCTGGTGAGGTGGCCAGGAAGGTGCAGGTCACCTGGAGAGGTGGCCAGGAAGGTGCAGGTCACCTGGAGAGGTGGCCAGGAAGGTGCAGGTCACCTGGAGAGGTGGCCAGGAAGGTGCAGGTCACCTGGTGAGGTGGCCAGGAAGGCGCAGGTTACCTGGTGAGGTGACCAGGAAGGTGCACGTCACCTGGTGAGGTGGCCAGGAAGGTGCAGGTCACCTGGTGAGGTGGCCAGGAAGGTGCAGGTCACCTGGTGAGGTGGCCAGGAAGGTGCAGGTCACCTGGAGAGGTGGCCAGGAAGGTGCAGGTCACCTGGAGAGGTGGCCAGGAAGGTGCAGGTCACCTGGAGAGGTGGCCAGGAAGGTGCAGGTCACCTGGTGAGGTGGCCAGGAAGGTGCAGGTCACCTGGTGAGGTGGCCAGGAAGGTGCAGGTCACCTGGTGAGGTGGCCAGGAAGGTGCAGGTCACCTGGAGAGGTGGCCAGGAAGGTGCAGGTCACCTGGTGACGTGGCCAGGAAGGCGCAGGTTACCTGGTGAGGTGACCAGGAAGGTGTAGGTCACCTGGTGAGGTGGCCAGGAAAGTGCAGGTTATCTGGTGAGGTGGCCAGGAAAGTGCAGGTCACCTTGTGAGGTGGCCAGGAAGGTGCAGGTCACTTGGTAAGGTGGCCAGGAGGTGCAGGTCACCTGGTGAGATGGCCAGGAAGGTGCAGGTCACCTGGTGATGTAGCAGGGCAGGTGCAGGTCACCTGGTGACGTAGCAGTGCAGGTGTAGGTCACCTGGTGAGATAGCAGGTCAGGTGCAGGTCACCTGGTGACACGGAATAGAATCCGTGTCACCAGGTGGTAATGTTGATAACCAGGATGTTGTGGCCAGGTAGACCTGTAGGTTGCTGTCAGCAACAGCCTGGTTGACCAAGCCTAGCACCCCTCAGACTGATCACAGGTGTGTAAATTGTTAAATATCAGGCACTACCAGTACACACCTGCTAGTGTACACACATAAAGACAGACAGACACACACACACACACACACACACACACACACACACACACACACACGAGACAATGGCTACACAAGGAAGTTCCTGATTACTGTCAACTAGCCATGTAAAGTGACGAGGAAGTGCCAGAGTTGGACACCCAGTGCCACTGTCGAGTGGGAAGTTGGGGCAGGGAGGGGGAGGTAGGGGGATTGTGGGAGGGGGGATGGTGGCCGATGGGAGGGATTGTGGGGAGGGAGAGGGATGGTGGAGAAAGAAGGGGACGCTGGTTGGGGAGGGAGGGAGAATTTTTAAGGGGGGGAAGGGAGATGGGAAAAGAGGTGTGGAATAGCAGGAAGTGAAGATAGGGATTGAAGGTTGGGATGGAGGAAGGGAGAGAGGGAAGGAGAAAAGGGAGAGATGAAGGTATTCGGAGGGACCATGTAGGGAGGGAGGGTGAAGGGAGGAAGGAAGGTTGAAGGGAGGGATGGTGAAGGGTGGGTGTGGGGAAGGAGGGTGAAGGGAGGGGGGGAAAGAGATGAGTGACGGAAGGGAGGGAGAGAGTGAAGTTTAGGAGAGGCCCTCCATGGAATATGTTGATAATGAACGTGAAGCTGCGTAACACTTGTACAGGTAGAGGGTGAGTGAGGTGTTAAACTAAAAGGAAGCAACGTTGTTAAATATTAATAAGGAAGCCACGGGGGAGGGAGAGGGGGAGGGGACCGTCACCTGCTGTGGGAACGTTGAGAAGTAGGGAGGAGAGGGAGGGAGAGAAGTAGGGAGGATAAGGAGAGATGAGAAGCAGGGAGGATAGGGAGAGAAGAGAGGCAGGGATGATAGGGAGAGAATTAAGGCAGGTAGGAGAGGAGAATCAGAGAGGAAAGGGAGAGAAGAAAGGTAGGGAGGAGAGGAAGAAAATCAGGGAGGATAGGGAGAGAAGAGAGGCAGAGAGAATAGGGAGGGAAGAGAGACAGGGAGGAGAGGGAGACGTAGGGAAGGCAGGGAGGAGAGATAAGTCTGCCCCGCCTGCCCTGCAATGTTCAGTGCATGTGACATAATAGTCTTAGAGGCATCAATACAAGGCGAGGCCTACCTCCAGGAAGCAGTGCTTTTTAGTGGGCAGCAGAGAACATGACGTTTAGTGGTGATAAATTCCATCTGCTGAGGTATGGAAAGAATGAAGAACTCAAAAGGAACACTGTATACAAAATTCGAGAAGATCATGAAATAGAACGAGAGGAACACGTGAAAGACTTACGAATAATTATGTCAGCTGACCTTTCTTTCAAAGAACATAAGAAGACCAAGGTCACGACAGCCAGGAAGATGACGGGGTAGGTAATGAGAACTTTCAAAACAAGGGAAATAATGCCGATGGTGACACTCCAAATCGCTAGCTAGTGCTCCCTCATTTAGAATATTGCTCAGTGTTGACGACCCCGTTCAAGGCTGGAGAAATATCAGGGCTGGAACAAATACAGAGATCGTTTACGGCCTGCATAGTGCCAGTATAGCATTTAAATTTTTAAGAACGGCTCAAAGTATTAAATATGCACTCACTGGAACAGAGAGAGAGAGAGAGAGAGAGAGAGAGAGAGAGAGAGAGAGAGAGAGAGAGAGAGAGAGAGAGAGAGAGAGAAAAGCATGATAATATATACCTGGAACATATTCGTGGCCCTAGTCCCAAATCTGCACACTGCTATAACAACACACTGGAGCGAGAGATATGGGAGGAAGTGCAATATAAACCCAGTTAAAAAAAGGGGTGCAGTGGGCACAATAATAGAACTCTGTGTCAACATCCGTGACCCCAGATTATTCAACATCTTACCAGAAGATATCAGTGTAGAAACCTTCAAAAGGAAACTGGACAGGTATCTTCACCAGGTTCCAGATCAACCAGGTATATCAGACACCTTGTTTGACACCTGCTTCAGACACCTTGTCTGACAACTGCGTCAGTCACCTTGTCTGACACCTGTGTCAGTCACCTTGTCTGATACCTGACACCTGTAGTTGCAGCCCAGTGGCTGTGATAACCTGACAGCTCACATTTGTAACGTGACATCGTTTGCAACGTTACTTGTCTAGTAACATGACTTAAAACGTGACTAGTCTGGTAACGTGACATCATTTGTCACAGTTTAAATTGCAGGTTAATGATTGATTGAAGTGGACAACACCTCTGTTAATTGATGTTGACACCACCTAGTATGTTGATGTTGACACCACCTAGTATGTTGATGTTGACACCACCTATGTTGATTGATGTTGACACCACCTATGTTGATTTATGTTAACACCACCTATGTTGATTGATGTTGACACCACCTATGTTGATTTATGTTAACACCACCTATGTTGATTGATGTTGACACCACCTATGTTGATTGATGTTGACACCACCTATGTTGATTGATGCATGTGGACACCTATGTTGATTGATTTTGACACCACCCATGTTGATTGATGCATGTGGACACCTATGTTGATTGATGTTGACACCACCTATGTTGATTGATTGTGACGCCACCTGTGTTGATTGATGCATATGGACACACATGTTGATTGATGTTGACACCACCTATGTTTGATTGATGTTGACGCCACCTATGTTGATTGATGTTGACGCCACCTATGTTGATTGATGTTGACGCCACCTATGATGATTGATGGCGCCACCTATGTTGATTGATGTTGGCACCACTTATGTTGACTGATGCGTGCACATCACCTATGTTGATTGTTGACACCACCTTAGTTGATTGATGTACGTGGACATCACCGATGTTGATTGATGTATGTGGACATCACCTATGTTGGCTGATGTTGACACCACCTATGTTGATGTATGCGGACATCACCAATGTTGATTGATGTCTGCAGACATCACCAATGTTGATTGATGTATGTGGACATCACCTATGTTGATTGATGTGGACATCACCTATGTTGATTGATGTATGCAGACATCACCTATGCTGATTGATGTATGCAGACATCACCTATGTTGACTGATGTATGCAGACATCACCTATGTTGACTGATGTATGCAGACATCACCTATGTTGACTGATGTATGCAGACATCACCTATGTTGACTGATGTATGCAGACATCACCTATGTTGACTGATGTATGCAGACATCACCTATGTTGACTGATGTATGCAGACATCACCTATGTTGACTGATGTATGCAGACATCACCTATGTTGACTGATGTATGCAGACATCACCTATGTTGACTGATGTATGCAGACATCACCTATGTTGCGTATGTAAAGGTGAGAGTGCAGTCATGTGCGTATTGGGTCATTGAAGTGGATATTCCATGATGGAGGCAAGTACCGTCCCCTGTGGTACACTCCCCAGTGGTACACTACCCTGTGGTACACTCCTGTGGTACACTCCCCTATGGTACACTACCCTGTGATACACTCCCCAGTGGTACACTATACCCAGTGGTACACTACCCTTGTGGTACACTCCCCTGTGGTACACTACCCTGTGGTACACTCCTGTGGTACACTCCCCTATGGTACACTACCCTGTGATACACTCTCCAGTGGTACACTATACCCAGTGGTACACTACCCTTGTGGTACACTCCCCAGTGGTACACTACCCTGTGGTACACTCCTGTGGTACACTCCCCTATGGTACACTACCCTGTGATACACTCCCCAGTGGTACACTATACCCAGTGGTACACTACCCTTGTGGTACACTCCCCTGTGGTACACTCCCTATGATACACTACCCTTGTGGTACACTCCCCTGTGGTACACTACCCTTGTGGTACATTCTCCTGTGGTACACTTCCCTTGTGGTACACTACCCTTCTGGTACACTCCCCTGTGGTATACTACCCTTGTGGTACATTCCCCTGTGGTACACTACCCTGCGGCACACTGCCCTGTGGTACACTCCTCTGTGATACACTCCCTGTGGTACACTACCCTTGTGGTACACTTCCCTGCGGCACACTGACCTGTGGTACACTCCCTGTGGTACACTATACCCTTTGGTACACTTTCCTGTGGTACACTCCCTGTGGTGCACTCCCAAGTGGTACACTATACCCTGTGGTACACTCTCCTGTTGTACACTCCTCTGTGGTACACTACCCTTGTGGTACACTCCCATGTGGTACAATATACCCTGTGTTACACTCCCCTATGGTACACTCCCCAGTGGTACACTATACCTTGTGGTGCACTCCTGTGGTACACTCCCCTGTGTTATACTACCCTTGTGGTACACTCCCATGTGGTACACTGTACCCTGTGATACACTCCCTTGTGGTACACTCAGTGGCACATTATACCCTGTGGTACACACTTCTGTAGTACATACTCCTGTGGTACACTATCCTTGTGGTACACTACGCTTGTGGTACACTATCCTTGTGGTACACTACGCTTGTGGTACACTACCCTTGTGGTAAACTGCCCTTGTGGTAAACTACCCTTGTGGTACACTACCCTTGTGGTAAAGTACCTTTGTGGTACACTACCCTTGTGGTAAACTACCCTTGTGGTACACTACCCTTGTGGTACACTCCCCTGTGGTAATCTCCCACAATGTGATGGCCCGTCACACACTACTCCGGTGACAGGGTAGACCAAGAGTCTGACTGCTGAGTAACTGAGGATCGAGCCTGCACCAGTGTGTTGACCCACAAGCACTCACTAAGGTACCAGAGAGAACCACTCAAACTGGTGCCACATAGTGGAGTGGTTCATGTAGTGACTGGTGCTACATAGTGGAGTGGTTCATGTAGTGACTGGTGCTACATAGTGGAGTGGTTCATGTAGTGACTGGTGCTACATAGTGGTGTGGTTCATGTAGTGACTGGTGCTACATAGTGGAGTGGTTCATGTAGTGACTGGTGCTACATAGTGGTGTGGTTCATGTAGTGACTGGTGCTACATAGTGGTGTGGTTCATGTAGTGACTGGTGCTACATAGTGGAGTGGTTCATGTAGTGACTGGTGCTACATAGTGGTGTGGTTCATGTAGTGACTGGTGCTACATAGTGGTGTGGTTCATGTAGTGACTGGTGCTACATAGTGGAGTGGTTCATGTAGTGACTGGTGCTACATAGTACATAGTGATGTAGTGACTGGTGCTACATAGTGGAGTGGTTCATGTAGTGACTGGTGCTACATAGTGGAGTGGTTCATGTAGTGACTGGTGCTACATAGTGGAGTGGTTCATGTAGTGACTGGTGCTACATAGTGGAGTGGTTCATGTAGTGACTGGTGCTACATAGTGGAGTGGTTCATGTAGTGACTGGTGCTACATAGTGGTGTGGTTCATGTAGTGACTGGTGCTACATAGTGGAGTGGTTCATGTAGTGACTGGTGCTACATAGTGGTGTGGTTCATGTAGTGACTGGTGCTACATAGTGGAGTGGTTCATGTAGTGACTGGTGCTACATAGTGGTGTGGTTCATGTAGTGACTGGTGCTACATAGTGGTGTGGTTCATGTAGTGACTGGTGCTACATAGTGGAGTGGTTCATGTAGTGACTGGTGCTACATAGTGGAGTGTGGTTCCTGTAGTGACTGGTGCTACATAGTGGAGTGGTTCATGTAGTGACTGGTGCTACATAGTGGAGTGGTTCATGTAGTGACTGGTGCTACATAGTGGAGTGGTTCATGTAGTGACTGGTGCTACATAGTGGAGTGGTTCATGTAGTGACTGGTGCTACATAGTGGAGTGGTTCATGTAGTGACTGGTGCTACATAGTGGAGTGGTTCATGTAGTGACTGGTGCTACATAGTGGAGTGGTTCATGTAGTGACTGGTGCTACATAGTGGTGTGGTTCATGTAGTGACTGGTGCTACATAGTGGAGTGGTTCATGTAGTGACTGGTGCTACATAGTGGTGTGGTTCATGTAGTGACTGGTGCTACATAGTGGAGTGGTTCATGTAGTGACTGGTGCTACATAGTGGAGTGGTTCATGTAGTGACTGGTGCTACATAGTGGTGTGGTTCATGTAGTGACTGGTGCTACATAGTGGTGTGGTTCATGTAGTGACTGGTGCTACATAGTGGAGTGGTTCATGTAGTGACTGGTGCTACATAGTGGTGTGGTTCATGTAGTGACTGGTGCTACATAGTGGAGTGGTTCATGTAGTGACTGGTGCTACATAGTGGAGTGGTTCATGTAGTGACTGGTGCTACATAGTGGAGTGGTTCATGTAGTGACTGGTGCTACATAGTGGAGTGGTTCATGTAGTGACTGGTGCTACATAGTGGTGTGGTTCATGTAGTGACTGGTGCTACATAGTGGAGTGGTTCATGTAGTGACTGGTGCTACATAGTGGAGTGGTTCATGTAGTGACTGGTGCTACATAGTGGAGTGGTTCATGTAGTGACTGGTGCTACATAGTGGAGTGGTTCATGTAGTGACTGGTGCTACATAGTGGAGTGGTTCATGTAGTGACTGGTGCTACATAGTGGAGTGGTTCATGTAGTGACTGGTGCTACATAGTGGAGTGGTTCATGTAGTGACTGGTGCTACATAGTGGTGTGGTTCATGTAGTGACTGGTGCTACATAGTGGAGTGGTTCATGTAGTGACTGGTGCTACATAGTGGAGTGGTTCATGTAGTGACTGGTGCTACATAGTGGAGTGGTTCATGTAGTGACTGGTGCTACATAGTGGAGTGGTTCATGTAGTGACTGGTGCTACATAGTGGAGTGGTTCATGTAGTGACTGGTGCTACATAGTGGAGTGGTTCATGTAGTGACTGGTGCTACATAGTGGAGTGGTTCATGTAGTGACTGGTGCTACATAGTGGAGTGGTTCATGTAGTGACTGGTGCTACATAGTGGAGTGGTTCATGTAGTGACTGGTGCTACATAGTGGAGTGGTTCATGTAGTGACTGGTGCTACATAGTGGAGTGGTTCATGTAGTGACTGGTGCTACATAGTGGAGTGGTTCATGTAGTGACTGGTGCTACATAGTGGAGTGGTTCATGTAGTGACTGGTGCTACATAGTGGAGTGGTTCATGTAGTGACTGGTGCTACATAGTGGAGTGGTTCATGTAGTGACTGGTGCTACATAGTGGAGTGGTTCATGTAGTGACTGGTGCTACATAGTGGAGTGGTTCATGTAGTGACTGGTGCTACATAGTGGTGTGGTTCATGTAGTGACTGGTGCTACATAGTGGTGTGGTTCATGTAGTGACTGGTGCTACATAGTGGTGTGGTTCATGTAGTGACTGGTGCTACATAGTGGAGTGGTTCATGTAGTGACTGGTGCTACATAGTGGAGTGGTTCATGTAGTGACTGGTGCTACATAGTGGAGTGGTTCATGTAGTGACTGGTGCTACATAGTGGAGTGGTTCATGTAGTGACTGGTGCTACATAGTGGTGTGGTTCATGTAGTGACTGGTGCTACATAGTGGTGTGGTTCATGTAGTGACTGGTGCTACATAGTGGAGTGGTTCATGTAGTGACTGGTGCTACATAGTGGTGTGGTTCATGTAGTGACTGGTGCTACATAGTGGAGTGGTTCATGTAGTGACTGGTGCTACATAGTGGAGTGGTTCATGTAGTGACTGGTGCTACATAGTGGTGTGGTTCATGTAGTGACTGGTGCTACATAGTGGAGTGGTTCATGTAGTGACTGGTGCTACATAGTGGAGTGGTTCATGTAGTGACTGGTGCTACATAGTGGTGTGGTTCATGTAGTGACTGGTGCTACATAGTGGAGTGGTTCATGTAGTGACTGGTGCTACATAGTGGTGTGGTTCATGTAGTGACTGGTGCTACATAGTGGAGTGGTTCATGTAGTGACTGGTGCTACATAGTGGAGTGGTTCATGTAGTGACTGGTGCTACATAGTGGTGTGGTTCATGTAGTGACTGGTGCTACATAGTGGAGTGGTTCATGTAGTGACTGGTGCTACATAGTGGAGTGGTAGTCATAGTAGTGACTGGTGCTACATAGTGGTGTGGTTCATGTAGTGACTGGTGCTACATAGTGGAGTGGTTCATGTAGTGACTGGTGCTACATAGTGGAGTGGTTCATGTAGTGACTGGTGCTACATAGTGGTGTGGTTCATGTAGTGACTGGTGCTACATAGTGGAGTGGTTCATGTAGTGACTGGTGCTACATAGTGGAGTGGTTCATGTAGTGACTGGTGCTACATAGTGGAGTGGTTCATGTAGTGACTGGTGCTACATAGTGGAGTGGTTCATGTAGTGACTGGTGCTACATAGTGGAGTGGTTCATGTAGTGACTGGTGCTACATAGTGGAGTGGTTCATGTAGTGACTGGTGCTACATAGTGGAGTGGTTCATGTAGTGACTGGTGCTACATAGTGGAGTGGTTCATGTAGTGACTGGTGCTACATAGTGGAGTGGTTCATGTAGTGACTGGTGCTACATAGTGGAGTGGTTCATGTAGTGACTGGTGCTACATAGTGGTGTGGTTCATGTAGTGACTGGTGCTACATAGTGGTGTGGTTCATGTAGTGACTGGTGCTACATAGTGGATGTAGTGACTGGTGCTACATAGTGGTGTGGTTCATGTAGTGACTGGTGCTACATAGTGGTGTGGTTCATGTAGTGACTGGTGCTACATAGTGGTGTGGTTCATGTAGTGACTGGTGCTACATAGTGGAGTGGTTCATGTAGTGACTGGTGCTACATAGTGGAGTGGTTCATGTAGTGACTGGTGCTACATAGTGGTGTGGTTCATGTAGTGACTGGTGCTACATAGTGGAGTGGTTCATGTAGTGACTGGTGCTACATAGTGGTGTGGTTCATGTAGTGACTGGTGCTACATAGTGGTGTGGTTCATGTAGTGACTGGTGCTACATAGTGGAGTGGTTCATGTAGTGACTGGTGCTACATAGTGGAGTGGTTCATGTAGTGACTGGTGCTACATAGTGGTGTGGTTCATGTAGTGACTGGTGCTACATAGTGGAGTGGTTCATGTAGTGACTGGTGCTACATAGTGGTGTGGTTCATGTAGTGACTGGTGCTACATAGTGGAGTGGTTCATGTAGTGACTGGTGCTACATAGTGGAGTGGTTCATGTAGTGACTGGTGCTACATAGTGGAGTGGTTCATGTAGTGACTGGTGCTACATAGTGGAGTGGTTCATGTAGTGACTGGTGCTACATAGTGGTGTGGTTCATGTAGTGACTGGTGCTACATAGTGGTGTGGTTCATGTAGTGACTGGTGCTACATAGTGGAGTGGTTCATGTAGTGACTGGTGCTACATAGTGGTGTGGTTCATGTAGTGACTGGTGCTACATAGTGGTGTGGTTCATGTAGTGACTGGTGCTACATAGTGGAGTGGTTCATGTAGTGACTGGTGCTACATAGTGGAGTGGTTCATGTAGTGACTGGTGCTACATAGTGGAGTGGTTCATGTAGTGACTGGTGCTACATAGTGGTGTGGTTCATGTAGTGACTGGTGCTACATAGTGGAGTGGTTCATGTAGTGACTGGTGCTACATAGTGGTGTGGTTCATGTAGTGACTGGTGCTACATAGTGGTGTGGTTCATGTAGTGACTGGTGCTACATAGTGGTGTGGTTCATGTAGTGACTGGTGCTACATAGTGGAGTGGTTCATGTAGTTCATGTAGTGACTGGTGCTACATAGTGGAGTGGTTCATGTAGTGACTGGTGCTACATAGTGGTGTGGTTCATGTGACTGGTGCTACATAGTGGAGTGGTTCATGTAGTGACTGGTGCTACATAGTGGAGTGGTTCATGTAGTGACTGGTGCTACATAGTGGTGTGGTTCATGTAGTGACTGGTGCTACATAGTGGTGTGGTTCATGTAGTGACTGGTGCTACATAGTGGTGTGGTTCATGTAGTGACTGGTGCTACATAGTGGAGTGGTTCATGTAGTGACTGGTGCTACATAGTGGAGTGGTTCATGTAGTGACTGGTGCTACATAGTGGAGTGGTTCATGTAGTGACTGGTGCTACATAGTGGAGTGGTTCATGTAGTGACTGGTGCTACATAGTGGAGTGGTTCATGTAGTGACTGGTGCTACATAGTGGTGTGGTTCATGTAGTGACTGGTGCTACATAGTGGAGTGGTTCATGTAGTGACTGGTGCTACATAGTGGTGTGGTTCATGTAGTGACTGGTGCTACATAGTGGTGTGGTTCATGTAGTGACTGGTGCTACATAGTGGTGTGGTTCATGTAGTGACTGGTGCTACATAGTGGTGTGGTTCATGTAGTGACTGGTGCTACATAGTGGTGTGGTTCATGTAGTGACTGGTGCTACATAGTGGAGTGGTTCATGTAGTGACTGGTGCTACATAGTGGTGTGGTTCATGTAGTGACTGGTGCTACATAGTGGTGTGGTTCATGTAGTGACTGGTGCTACATAGTGGTGTGGTTCATGTAGTGACTGGTGCTACATAGTGGTGTGGTTCATGTAGTGACTGGTGCTACATAGTGGTGTGGTTCATGTAGTGACTGGTGCTACATAGTGGTGTGGTTCATGTAGTGACTGGTGCTACATAGTGGAGTGGTTCATGTAGTGACTGGTGCTACATAGTGGTGTGGTTCATGTAGTGACTGGTGCTACATAGTGGAGTGGTTCATGTAGTGACTGGTGCTACATAGTGGAGTGGTTCATGTAGTGACTGGTGCTACATAGTGGTGTGGTTCATGTAGTGACTGGTGCTACATAGTGGAGTGGTTCATGTAGTGACTGGTGCTACATAGTGGAGTGGTTCATGTAGTGACTGGTGCTACATAGTGGTGTGGTTCATGTAGTGACTGGTGCTACATAGTGGTGTGGTTCATGTAGTGACTGGTGCTACATAGTGGTGTGGTTCATGTAGTGACTGGTGCTACAGTGGAGTGGTTCATGTAGTGACTGGTGCTACATAGTGGTGTGGTTCATGTAGTGACTGGTGCTACATAGTGGTGTGGTTCATGTAGTGACTGGTGCTACATAGTGGTGTGGTTCATGTAGTGACTGGTGCTACATAGTGGTGTGGTTCATGTAGTGACTGGTGCTACATAGTGGTGTGGTTCATGTAGTGACTGGTGCTACATAGTGGAGTGGTTCATGTAGTGACTGGTGCTACATAGTGGTGTGGTTCATGTAGTGACTGGTGCTACATAGTGGAGTGGTTCATGTAGTGACTGGTGCTACATAGTGGAGTGGTTCATGTAGTGACTGGTGCTACATAGTGGTGTGGTTCATGTAGTGACTGGTGCTACATAGTGGAGTGGTTCATGTAGTGACTGGTGCTACATAGTGGTGTGGTTCATGTAGTGACTGGTGCTACAGTGGTGTGGTTCATGTAGTGACTGGTGCTACATAGTGGAGTGGTTCATGTAGTGACTGGTGCTACAGTGGTGTGGTTCATGTAGTGACTGGTGCTACATAGTGGTGTGGTTCATGTAGTGACTGGTGCTACAGTGGAGTGGTTCATGTAGTGACTGGTGCTACAGTGGTGTGGTTCATGTAGTGACTGGTGCTACAGTGGTGTGGTTCATTTAGTGACTGGTGCTACATAGTGGTGTGGTTCATGTAGTGACTGGTGCTACATAGTGGTGTGGTTCATGTAGTGACTGGTGCTACATAGTGGTGTGGTTCATGTAGTGACTGGTGCTACATAGTGGAGTGGTTCATGTAGTGACTGGTGCTACATAGTGGAGTGGTTCATGTAGTGACTGGTGCTACATAGTGGAGTGGTTCATGTAGTGACTGGTGCTACATAGTGGAGTGGTTCATGTAGTGACTGGTGCTACAGTGGTGTGGTTCATGTAGTGACTGGTGCTACAGTGGTGTGGTTCATGTAGTGACTGGTGCTACAGTGGTGTGGTTCATGTAGTGACTGGTGCTACAGTGGTGTGGTTCATGTAGTGACTGGTGCTACAGTGGAGTGGTTCATGTAGTGACTGGTGCTACAGTGGTGTGGTTCATGTAGTGACTGGTGCTACAGTGGTGTGGTTCATGTAGTGACTGGTGCTACAGTGGTGTGGTTCATGTAGTGACTGGTGCTACAGTGGTGTGGTTCATGTAGTGACTGGTGCTACAGTGGTGTGGTTCATGTAGTGACTGGTGCTACAGTGGAGTGGTTCATGTAGTGACTGGTGCTACAGTGGTGTGGTTCATGTAGTGACTGGTGCTACAGTGGTGTGGTTCATGTAGTGACTGGTGCTACAGTGGTGTGGTTCATGTAGTGACTGGTGCTACAGTGGTGTGGTTCATGTAGTGACTGGTGCTACAGTGGTGTGGTTCATGTAGTGACTGGTGCTACAGTGGAGTGGTTCATGTAGTGACTGGTGCTACAGTGGTGTGGTTCATGTAGTGACTGGTGCTACAGTGGTGTGGTTCATGTAGTGACTGGTGCTACAGTGGTGTGGTTCATGTAGTGACTGGTGCTACAGTGGTGTGGTTCATGTAGTGACTGGTGCTACATAGTGGAGTGGTTCATGTAGTGACTGGTGCTACATAGTGGAGTGGTTCATGTAGTGACTGGTGCTACATAGTGGAGTGGTTCATGTAGTGACTGGTGCTACATAGTAGAGTGGTTCATGTAGTGACTGGTGCTACATAGTAGAGTGGTTCATGTAGTGACTGGTGCTACATAGTGGAGTGGTTCATGTAGTGACTGGTGCTACATAGTGGAGTGGTTCATGTAGTGACTGGTGCCACATAGTAGAGTGGTTCATGTAGTGACTGGTGCTACATAGTAGAGTGGTTCATGTAGTGACTGGTGCTACATAGTGGAGTGGTTCATGTAGTGACTGGTGCTACATAGTGGTGTGGTTCATGTAGTGACTGGTGCTACATAGTGGAGTGGTTCATGTAGTGACTGGTGCTACATAGTGGAGTGGTTCATGTAGTGACTGGTGCCACATAGTAGAGTGGTTCATGTAGTGACTGGTGCCACATAGTAGAGTGGTTCATGTAGTGACTGGTGCTACATAGTAGAGTGGTTCATGTAGTGACTGGTGCTACATAGTGGAGTGGTTCATGTAGTGACTGGTGCTACATAGTGGAGTGGTTCATGTAGTGACTGGTGCTACAGTGGTGTGGTTCATGTAGTGACTGGTGCTACAGTGGTGTGGTTCATGTAGTGACTGGTGCTACAGTGGTGTGGTTCATGTAGTGACTGGTGCTACAGTGGTGTGGTTCATGTAGTGACTGGTGCTACAGTGGTGTGGTTCATGTAGTGACTGGTGCTACAGTGGTGTGGTTCATGTAGTGACTGGTGCTACAGTGGTGTGGTTCATGTAGTGACTGGTGCTACAGTGGTGTGGTTCATGTAGTGACTGGTGCTACAGTGGTGTGGTTCATGTAGTGACTGGTGCTACAGTGGAGTGGTTCATGTAGTGACTGGTGCTACAGTGGTGTGGTTCATGTAGTGACTGGTGCTACAGTGGAGTGGTTCATGTAGTGACTGGTGCTACATAGTAGTGTGGTTCATGTAGTGACTGGTGCTACAGTGGTGTGGTTCATGTAGTGACTGGTGCTACAGTGGAGTGGTTCATGTAGTGACTGGTGCTACATAGTAGAGTGGTTCATGTGACTGGTGCTACATAGTGGAGTGGTTCATGTAGTGACTGGTGCCACATAGTGGAGAGTTTCTTCTTGTGACCTTTGTGATATACTTGTGACCATTTTCGAAAGTTTTCCTACTCCTGCAGCACGGTCTTGGACGAGGCTTATCTGTTGCTAGCCTGGTCAACCAGGCTGTTGTTGCTGGTGGCCTGCTGACCCATACATTTATCACAGTCTCGTTCATCTAGCACTTGGTGGAGTTAGTGATTCAGTTTACACAGTGCTCTCTTATTGTGTCCATGGTGCCTCTGCTTTTGGCTAGCTTTACTCTACAGCTTTCTACCATATCTTACTCTTGTAAGTTATGGTATTGTGTAGATTTGGGACTAGGCCTTCAAGTTTCTTACACGTTTATATGATCAGATATTTCGAGTCCTCCACTCAGGTGAGTACATATTGAGCATTATTATGAGTTTCTGTTAGTTTAAATATTTTATTGGCTCTATGCAGGCGATATTTGTTGAAGCTTACATATCTCTCTGCCTTGAATGGAACCGTAAGTGATTTCAATAGTGTCATCACTGGCATTATGTCTTGTTCTAAAAATTTCCCTTATCCACCTTATATTTTTTCAAATTTTTGCAACATTTGCCTTATTATGTTCCGTAAATGTTAGTTCACATAACATTATTACACGCAGGTCTTTCACATGTTCGTTTCATTCTATCAGGTGGCCCTCCTCTGTACACAGTCTCTCCTTTGAGTTCCTTATTTGTAATCATGGGACGTCATGTTATTCTCCAATGTCCACTGGAAGGTTTTCTTTATACCTGCTTGCAGTTGTCCAGTGGCTCCAACTGAGAAGACTTTCATGCTTAATTTGGTATCTTCTGTAAATGATCATACGGAACTTGGTCTGGTGTTTTGTGTGTCTGTTATCAAGGGAAACAGTAAAATCGCCAGCATCCTATCCTTTTTATTTTAGTAAAGCTAGATTTTGCTTTCTTTATTGCTACTACTACTGCTATTACTGCCACTACTACTGCTACTACTGCTACTATTACTACTACTGCTACTACTACTACTACTACTATTACTATTACTACTACTACTATTACTACTACTACTATTACTACTACTGCTATTACTACTACTGCTACTACTACTACTGCTACTACTACTGCTATTACTGCCACTACTACTACTGCTATTACTGCCACTACTACTACTGCTATTACTGCCACTACTACTAGTACTGCTATTGCTACTACTGCTAATACTACTACTACTGCTACTACTACGACTACTACCACTACTACTACTACCACTACTACCACTACTACTACTCAGATACGACGCATATCTGAATCTGATATTTTGTTGAATGTCTCCTCTAACCCTCCTGTTCTCCAGTGTCGTCAGGCTGATTTCCCTTCGCCTTTTCGTAGGACAATCCCCTTAGCTCTGGGTCTAGTCTTGTTGCAAACCTCTGCACTTTCTCTAATTTCTTGACATGCTCCTCTTCAAGGAGGAGGGGGGGGGGGCTCCTTAGCGCGGTGAAGAGGCTCTTGGTCTGAAGAATTAGACCTTTTGGTCTTCCTCAGACTGAACCTAATTACCCCACAGTCCCCCCTTCCCTATCCCATCCTCCCTTTTCCTTTTCCTTCCCCCTCCCAACCCTCCCTTTTCTCCATCCCGTTTGTAGCCTCTGGGGTCCTCCCCTCTGGCGTGACCCCACTCTGCGAGGTCATTCGAGAGTAGTGTAGTTTGCCGTGGAATCTGGATCATCTGGAGGTGCCCTGCTTCTCGGTTTTCCAGAAGGTAGGGCAGGGTGGCCTGCAGGTGACGAGGGTATCTCCGGAGGCTGCCTGCTGGTTCTGGGAGGTGGCAGCAGAGGGAGGTATGCTTTTTGGCGGGTGTCCGACCACCCTCTCTTTTGTCCACCCATGTGGCTAAGTGGGTGTGAGGTTGGAGCGCTGGTTTACTGATGTGAAGGGTAGGGTATGGCATGGGTCCCATGCTTCATCTGCGCTGCTGTCGGTTTCGAGGTCCTCTTGGATGAAGGGAGGAAATTACGGCCCTTCCATGCCTTCTAGTAACTATCCCTTCTGTTGTCCCTTTTTTTTTTCTTTCCTTCTTTCTTTTTTTTCCTCTTAAAATATTAGGTGCCACCTTCATGGGGTCCTTGTTTCATGATCCCCCTCCTCCTCCGAGTCCCCTTTTTGTTACTGCATCCTGTTCTGACCCGGCTTCGTTATTGGACCATTCTCCAGATTTTTCCCATACCCCTGTACCTTCTGCAGGTGACGCTTCGTCACCTGCTCCAAGTGCTAAGGCTCTGCCCGTTTCTTCTAGTGCCTTTGCCCCTTGCACATCTTTAACTATGCGTCCGGCTTCCCCACCTATGGTGCGATGGTTTTCGGCGATCGCCCACCTGCCTGAGGTCGGGCCGCCAGCTGTCCTACACCTAAATATTCTAGACCCTTTGCTGACGACAGTCCTTCGATTGCTGCTCATTCCACCCAGAAATGACCTACATGACACCCACTTCCTTTATGCACCATGTTTACAAGGACACAGTGGACTAAATTCTTTTCCTTACAACCGACATCTCCAAGTGATTATCTTTCAGACCATAGTATTGGTAAAGCTTTTTTATGACACATTGGCCAAAATATACCATTACAGTTCAGAATGCAGATCAAGCTCGTGATCTTTCCCATCTTACTTCTATTGGAAACGTTCCTATGACAGTTCACAAGCACACTACTATTAATTCTTGCAGTGGTACCATGTACCATTGTACAGTGACGGTATTTTAGAGCAATTAGCCCTTCAGGACCTTCCGATTCTCAGAGTGGATACATAATATGTCCTGCCCGCTCGTGGTCAGAGGTGCTTTCCCAGTAACATCGCCCGCTTTGACTGCTGTGACCTCCCATCCTCGGTATCTTATAGTATCTTATATCGCAGGACATCGCCTAGGGGTCTGTAAAGTGGTCCCTACGCCCCATCAGTGTCGACATTGTTGGTACTTCGGACATCCTGCTAAATAGTACAGGTCTGCGGCGGAGTGCCCGGTCTGCGGTGCCACAAATCATGCCAATGCACTTTGCAGTCTTCCTCCCGCTTGTCTTAATTTCAATGAAAGTCATCCTTCTTTTTTCCACCAATGTCAGGTCTGTCTTATTGAACATGAACTTAGAGAGCGAAGGCCTTATGCTATGGCTGTCTCTCGGCTCTGCCTTCAGGGAAATCTTCCTCATATTCCTTATTCTGGAGTAGCTAGGAGACCTCCAACCTTGATGGTCCCCCTACCTACCAGCTCCTATGATGTCATGCCTTTGGGGTCACCCCCGTTTCTAATTCTTTTGCGGTTTTATAGTCTGAAAACCCCACCTTCATCTCACCCGCTAGTTTCTCAGTCTGAGAGGCCTTGCATACCTGCACCTTCTTTGCGCCTATCACCTGCGAAGTTGAACCTGTCTCCAAGTCTCTTCGCATTCCTCCACTGCTTACAATTCCCCAACAGTTCTCCTTTTCAGTTTCTGTGCCTATTTCTCACCCCTTTCTAACTCTCACATGAAAGTGGAGGTTCACCCCTCTCGTGTGGTTCCCTCTTCTCCTGTGCCCCCCCCCTAGGCTTCTTCCAGCCATCTTCCTCTCCTGTTCTACGGCAGGACTCTTATGTCCCCGCCGGCATCTCTCTCCAGGTTCATACTCCCCTCCCCTCAGACCTCTTTGGTTCCCTCCATAGTTTCCCCGATCTCTACTTGCTCTACCTCACCTGTCTCTGAAGTCATGGTATTGGTATCTTCCTTGTCCACTGAAACACTTGATGCTGTCTCCGGCTATAGTCAGAGACGAAACTCTCGATGGACACCAGTGTGCCTCCTTATGCCCCTTCTTATTTTTCACAACCCTTGCATCAATCTATTCCTTCACAGCATTTCGATTCCTCTTTGCTTACATGCTTTCTGTTGCCTCCACACATTGACTTCACTGACCCTACCACCCCGTAGATTTTATCGCTTCTCATTGTTAGCATACCTATCTTTGTGAATAATGCCTTATTTACAATGGAATATTCGTGGCCTCAGGGGTAATTGGGGAGAGCTCCAGGTGTTGTTTTCCCAGTTTTCCCCAGTATGTGTTGGGTTACAAGAGCCTAAAGTTCATTCAGTAGTTATCTGACCATTTCGGGCTAAATCCTGTTGCTTTCTTCTGATTCCTTTCCTGATGAAAATTTTAATGAGTGCACTTCTAGACTATACTCTGTTTGCAGTCTTCTTTGCCCTTCCCCGATCTTCATGACTTTGTATTTGGCGGGGTAACATTCAAGGAGCTAGTTGCTGAACCAGGCTTGTAGCCTGTCCAGGTCTCTTTGTAGTCCTGCCTGATCCTCATCCCATTTAATTCTCATCATTAACTTGACATCATCTGCAAACAAGGAAACTTCTGAGTCTATCCCTTCCATTATGTCATTCACATATACTAAAAACAGCACAGGTCCTAGGACTGATCCCTCGATGTCTGAACTACTCAAGGTGAATACTAGGTCCAGTCTTGTTGGTTCATCCTTAACTCCTTCTGTGGTAGTGTCCCTAACATGTTGATGCATGAGGTTTTCCAGTACTACATCCATCATCATGGTTCTCCATGTTTTGGGACCCCCATGGGGCTCCAGGTTTTTCCCAGTCAATCTCCTTGTGATTGAAATCACCCATAACTAGTAACTTTGCTCTACCCATGTGAGCTCTTCTGGCCACCTCGGCTAGTGTGACCACCATTGCTTCGTTGTTCTGTTTGTATTCTTCTCTTGGCCCCCTGCAGTTCTGTGGCAGGTTGTGCATCACTGCATTTAAAACCTTAGGGCCCCCAGACTGGATTGTTCCTACTATGTAGCCCCTTTCATTCATTCCTTCCATTTCCCCAAATCTCCACTGGTTTTTAATGAGCAGTGCAACTCCTCCCCCTCTGTTCCCTCTATCTTTCCTCAGGATCTGATATTCGGTGGAAAGATTGCATTTGTTATCCTGGTGATTTTCGTATCTGTGAGTGCTGTTATGTCTGGAGATGTCTCCTTGATTCTTTCATTCCACTCCTCACATTTATTTGTTATTCCGTCTGCATTTGTATACCAAACCTTTAACTTCCTTTCTAAAACTGTGGTCTGTGGGGTGTGTTGGGGTTGGGGAAGCGGGAGGCCTGACGAGGAAGAACGGGGTGTTGCTGTGAAGGTGGAGTTTGTAATGAAGTGGGTGGGGGCACTGGGTACTGCATGTGGATTTTGGGTTAGAATGTTCGGTTGCATTGAGGTTGTCGGGGTTGAGGGGCTTCTTTAGGTGGTTGTGAGGGAGGTTATATTTGATCTTCCTCCTGAGTCTGGGTTCTCCTGTCCATCTCAGTCTTGGCCTCTCTCTCTCCTCCTTTCGTCTTTGTGTGCGTGTGTGTATGTGTGTACGTGTGTGTGTGCGTGCGTGCGCATGAATGTGTGTGTGTTACCCTACATCGCCTACCTTCCCCACACCACCTACTTTCCCCCACACACAACCTACCTTCCCCCGCACACAATCTACCTTCCCCCACACACAACCTACCTTCCCCCACACACAACCTACCTTCCCCCACACACAACCTACCTTCCCCCACACACAACCTACCTTCCCCCACACACAACCTACCTTCCCCCACACACAACCTACCTTCCCCCACACACAATCTACCTTCCCCCGCACAATCTACCTTCCCCCACACAACCTACCTTCCCCACACACAATCTACCTTCCCATACACACAACCTACCTTCCCCCACACACAACCTACCTTCCCCCACACACAACCTACCTTCCCCCACACACAACCTACCTTCTTCCCCCACACACAACCTACCTTCTTCCCCCACACCACCTACCTTCCCCCACACCACCTACCTTCTTCCCCCACACCACCTGCCTTCCCCCCACACCAACCTTCCCCCCCACCACCTACCTACCCCCACACCTCCTACCTACCCCCACACCTCCTACCTTCCCCCACACCACCTACCTTCCCCCACACCACCTACCTTCCCCCACATCACCTACCTTCCCCAACACCACCAACCTTCCCCTCCACCACCTACCTACCTACCACCACACCCCCTACCTTCCCCCCTCACAACCTACCTTCCCCTCACTACCTACCTTCCCCTCCACCACCTACCTACCCCCACACCCCCTACCTTCCCCCCGCACCCCCTTTTCCCCACACCACCTACCTACCCCCACATCCCCTACCTTCACCCACACCACCTACCTACCCACACCCCCTACCTTCCCCCCACACCCCCTACCTTCCCCTCACACTACCTACCTTCCCCTCACTACCTACCTTCCCCTCCACACCACCTACCTTTTCCCCACACCAACCTTCCCCCCACCACCTACCTACCCCCACACCCCCTACCTTCCCCCACACCACCTACCTTCCCCCACACCCCCAACCTTCCCCTCCACCACCTACCTACCACCACACCCCCTACCTTCCCCCCTCACAACCTACCTTCTCCCCACACCACCTACCTTCCCCTCCACCACCTACCTACCCCCACACCCCCTACCTTCCCCCCGCACCCCCTTTTCCCCACACCACCTACCTACCCCCACATCCCCTACCTTCTCCCACACCACCTACCTACCCACACCCCCTACCTTCCCCTCCACACCCCCACTACCTTCCCTCCACACCCCCACTACCTTCCCCTCCACACCCCCACTACCTTCCCCACCACACCCCCATTCCCCCACACCACCTACCTACCCCCACATCCCCTACCTTCCCCCACGCCTACCTACCCCCACACCCCCTACCTTCCCCTCAATCACCTACCTACCCCCACACCCCCTACCTTTCCCCCACACCACCTACCTACCCCCACACCCCCTACCTTCCCCCACACAACCTACCTTCCCCTCCATCACCTACCTACCCCCACACAACCTACCTTCCCCTCCATCACCTACCTACCCCCACACCCCCACCTTCCCCCCACACTCCCTACCTTCCCCCCACACCACCTACCTACCCCCACACCCCTACCTTCCCCCCACACAACCTACCTTCCCCTCCACCTACCTACCCCCTACCTTCCCCCATCTCCCCCACTATAAAACATAGATCAATGCCGGCTGTTTTAAAAACTCACAACAAATTGAGTTTGTGAAGTTTTGACCAAGTTTGGTGAAGTTTTTTGAGCCCCGGCTGGGTAGAGTTCAGGTAAGTTGTATTGAGAATGTACAATATGAGAGACTTTTACACCACACTGCCTTTTTTACCAGACCCTCACCAGTCTGATACTGTGTAAGTGTAGCCTTGTAGTGTAGCCCAGGGCTCCCTGTAGTGTAGCCCAGGTCTCCTTGTGGTGGAGCCAAGGGCTCCCTGTAGTGTAGCCCAGGGCTCCGTGTAGTGGAGTCCTAGGCTCCGTGTAGTGGAGTCCTAGGCTCCGTGTAGTGTAGTCCGGGACTCCCTGTAGTGTAACCCAGGGCTCCCTGTAGTGGAGCCCAGGGCTCCTTGTAGTGTAACCCAGGGTTCCGTGTAGAGTAGCCCAGGGCTCCTTGCAGTGTAGCCCAGGGCTCCGTGTAGTGTAGCCCAGGGCTCCCTGTAGTGTAGCCCAGGTCTCCTTGTGGTGGAGCCAAGGGCTCCCTGTAGTGTAGCCCAGGGCTCCGTGTAGTGGAGTCCTAGGCTCCGTGTAGTGGAGTCCGGGACTCCCTGTAGTGTAACCCAGGGCTCCCTGTAGTGGAGCCCAGGGCTCCCTGTGTAGCCCAGGGCTCCTTGTAGTGTAACCCAGGGTTCCGTGTAGAGTAGCCCAGGGCTCCTTGCAGTGTAGCCCAGGGCTCCGTGTAGTGTAGCCCAGGGCTCCCTGTAGTGTAGCCCAGGGCTCCCTGTAGTGTAGCTCAGGGCTCCGTGTAGTGGAGCCCGGGGCTCCTTGTGGTGGAGCCCGGGGCTCCTTGTAGTGTAGCCCAGGGCTCCGTGTAGTGGAGCCCAGGGTTCCGTGTAGTGGAGCCGAGGGTTCCGTGTAGTGGAGCCCAGGGCTCCGTGTACTGGAGCCCAGGGTTCCGTGTAGTGGAGCCGAGGGTTCCGTGTAGTGGAGCCCAGGGCTCCGTGTAGTGGAGCCTTGGGCTTCGTGGGGAAAGTAACGGAGTCTATTGTCCAAGTAATCCTATTTTGAGAGCTTGGAATACCTAGGTGTTATACCTAGGCGTGGTATACCTAGGAGTGGTATACCTAAGTATGGAATACCTAGGTTTGGTATACCTAGGTGTGCTATACCTAGGTGTGTAATGCCTAGGTGTGATATAACTGTGTGGAATACCTTGGTATGGTATAACTATGTGTGGAGTATACCTAGGGGTGGTATACCTAGTATACTCAGTACATTTTTATCTGCCTCTAGTGAACTCTTAGTATAATTACCCCCGCGACATCATATTCTCTGGGTAATAAAATAATAATCAACCCGTCATCTTTATTGCCGGTCATTCTAGTATCAATAAAGTAAGTGTATCCTTTCATTTGGACTGTATAAGTATCCCTTAAGTGGTATACCTTCTTGGTTCTATTTGAGCTTCAGAAATATACCTTAAGAAGACGTACCTTATTATGGTTCCGTTTGGATTTAGAAGTATCCCTTAAATGATACCTTACTGAGGTTCTGTTTATACTTAGTATTCCTGAAGAAGGGATGCCTTACTGTGGTTCTATTTGTACTAGTATCCCTTAAGGGATACCAAATTCTTGTGGTTCTGTTAAACTTATTAAGGTATACTGCTGAGCTGTATACCAGAAAAGTGTGTAATTTAAGTGGTTTACTAAGTGGGGAGTGAAATTCTTTCTACCCTGGGTAATTAAGTCATCTCTCTGGTCATGGATTTAAGTATTAGCGGGCACTTAAGTATGAATGAATTGTTAGGTGTTACTTAAGTGTGGTGCTGAAGTGTTAGTAGTAACTTAAGTGTAGTAGAGAAGTGTTAGTGGTCACTTAAGTGTGATGGAGAAGTGTTAGTGGTCACTGAAGTGTGGTGGGAAAGTGTTAGTGGTCACTTGAGTGTGGTGGAAAAGTGTTAGTGGTCACTTAAGTGTGGTGGAGAAGTGTTAGTGGTCACTTAAGTGTGGTGGAGAAGTGTCAGTGGTCGCTTAAGTGTGATGGAGAAGTGTTAGTGGTCACTTAAGTGTGGTGGGGAAGTGTTAGTGGTTACTTAAGTGTGGTGGAAAAGTGTTAGTGGTCACTTAAGTGTGATGGAGAAGTGTTAGTGGTCACAAGTGTGGTGGAGAAGTGTTAGTGGTCATAAGTGTGGTGGAGAAGTGTTAGTGGTCACTTAAGTGTGGTGGGGAAGTGTTAGTGGTTACTTAAGTGTGGTGGAAAAGTGTTAGTGGTCACTTAAGTGTGATGGAGAAGTGTTAGTGGTCACTTAAGTGTGGTGGAGAAGTGTTAGTGGTCACAAGTGTGGTGGAGAAGTGTTAGTGGTCACAAGTGTGGTGGAGAAGTGTTAGTGGTCATAAGTGTGGTGGAGAAGTGTTAGTGGTCACAAGTGTGGTGGAGAAGTGTTAGTGGTCATAAGTGTGGTGGAGAAGTGTTAGTGGTCACTTAAGTGTGGTGGGGAAGTGTTAGTGGTTACTTAAGTGTGGTGGAAAAGTGTTAGTGGTCACTTAAGTGTGATGGAGAAGTGTTAGTGGTCACTTAAGTGTGGTGGAGAAGTGTTAGTGGTCGCTTAAGTGTGATGGAGAAGTGTTAGTGGTCACTTAAGTGTGGTGGGGAAGTGTTAGTGGTTACTTAAGTGTGGTGGAAAAGTGTTAGTGGTCACTTAAGTGTGATGGAGAAGTGTTAGTGGTCACAAGTGTGGTGGAGAAGTGTTAGTGGTCATAAGTGTGGTGGAGAAGTGTTAGTGGTCATAAGTGTGGTGGAGAAGTGTTAGTGGTCACAAGTGTGGTGGAGAAGTGTTAGTGGTCATAAGTGTGGTGGAGAAGTGTTAGTGGTCACTTAAGTGTGGTGGGGAAGTGTTAGTGGTTACTTAAGTGTGGTGGAAAAGTGTTAGTGGTCACTTAAGTGTGATGGAGAAGTGTTAGTGGTCACAAGTGTGGTGGAGAAGTGTTAGTGGTCACAAGTGTGGTGGAGAAGTGTTAGTGGTCATAAGTGTGGTGGAGAAGTGTTAGTGGTCACAAGTGTGGTGGAGAAGTGTTAGTGGTCACAAGTGTGGTGGAGAAGTGTTAGTGGTCACAAGTGTGGTGGAGAAGTGTTAGTGGTCACAAGTGTGGTGGAGAAGTGTTAGTGGTCACAAGTGTGGTGGAGAAGTGTTAGTGGTCATAAGTGTGGTGGAGAAGTGTTAGTGGTCACAAGCGTGGTGGAGAAGTGTTAGTGGTCACAAGTGTGGTGGAGAAGTGTTAGTGGTCACAAGTGTGGTGGAGAAGTGTTAGTGGTCATAAGTGTGGTGGAGAAGTGTTAGTGGTCACAGGAACACTTTGTGATGAATGGTTTGAAAAACCGACAAGTTGAAGATTGAGACACTTATGCAGCATATGGGAATCTTTATTCAGGAAACGTTTCGCCACACAGTGGCTTCATCAGTCCAATACAAAGAGGAAGGCGTAAGGAGAGGAGGAGTATGAGGTAATCAGTCCCTCAGCCTGGAGTCGATGTGTTCAGTCCATCAATCTTGTAGAATGTACAGCATAGGGCCGTAGACGTGGCTTATATACTGTAGTGAGGTGAGGTGAAGCAGGCGGAGGCGGGGTCATAGTGGTACCATCCACTAGTCGAAGTAGGTCTTTGTCCAAAGGTTGAACAAGTGTTGAAGAATTCTTTGTAACAACATCACTATGACCCCGCCTCCGCCTGCTTCACCTCACCTCACCACAGTATATAAGCCACGTCTACGGCCCTATGCTGTACATTCTACAAGATTGATGGACTGAACACATCGACTCCAGGTTGAGGGACTGATTACCTCACACTCCTCCTCTCCTTACGCCTTCCTCTTTGTATTGGACTGATGAAGCCACTGTGTGGCGAAACGTTTCCTGAATAAAGATTCCCATATGCTGCATAAGTGTCTTAATCTTCCACAGGAACACTTGTTGATCACAACATAGAGAACCATCTGATGAACTTCCTCAGCACCAAACTTGTTATTATAGAGGCAGAGATACTACCACCACTACTACTACCACCACTACTACTACCACTACTACTACTACCACCACTACTACTACCACTACTACTACTACCACTACTACTACCACCACCACTACTACTACCACTACTACTACTACCACTACTACTACTACCACTACTACTACTACCACTACTACTACTACCACTACTACTACCACCACCACCACTACTACCACCACTACTACTACCACCACTACTACTACCACCACTACTACTACCACCACTACTACTACCACTACTACTACTACCACTACTACTACTACCACTACTACTACCACCACCACCACTACTACCACCACTACTACTACCACCACTACTACTACCACCACTACTACTACCACCACTACTACTACCACCACTACTACTACCACCACTACTACTACCACCACTACTACTACCACCACTACTACTACCACCACCACTACTACTACTACCACTACTACCACCACTACTACTACCACTACTACTACCACCACCACTACTACTACCACTACTACCACCACCACTACTACCACCACTACTACTACCACTACTACTACCACCACTACTACTACTACCACTACTACCACCACTACTACCACCACTACTACCACTACTACTACCACCACTACTACTACCACCACTACTACTACCACCACTACTACTACCACCACTACTACCACCACCACCACTACTACCACCACTACTACTACCACTACTACTACCACCACTACTACCACCACCACTACTACCACCACCACTACTACCACCACCACCACTACTACCGACACTACCACTACTACCACTACCACTACTACCACCACCACTACTACCGACACTACCACTACTACCACTACCACCACCACTACCACTACTACCACCACCACTACTACCACTGCTGCTGCTGCTGCTGTAACATACACTATGTGGGGTGGTACTGCAGTAGGGGAATACCAGCCCACAAACTTTTAAACGAAGTTTTCTACCTCCCCCTCCCATTTCCCACACCTACCTCCCCCTTTCGCTCCCCCACCTACCTCCTCCTACCTTTCCTTCCCACTTCCCCCACCTACCTAGTACCCTTTCCCTCCCCCATCTACCTTCCCACCTACCTCCCCCACCTACCTCCCCAACCTACCTCCCCTACCTAGCTCCCCAACCTACCTCCCCTACCTACCTCCCCTACCTACCTCCCCTACCTACCTCCCCTACCTACCTCCCCTACCTACCTCCCCTACCTACCTCCCCAACCTACCTTCCCAACCTACCTCCCCAACCTACCTCCCCAACCTACCTCCCCAACCTACTTCCCCTACCTACCTCCCCTACCTACCTCCCCTACCTACCTCCCCCTCCCACATCCCCAACCTACCTCCCCATGTACCTCCCCCACCTACCTCCTCCTCCTACCTCCCCCTCCCACTTCCCCCACCTACCTCCCCCACACTTCCTCCCCTCTCCCTCCCCCACGACAGGTGGTGGTGTCCAGGCTGGTTCTTCTCCATCACAAGGAACTCTCACTCATTAAAACAGTAATCGGCGCTACTCTGATGCTACTCTGCGCTCTCTGATACTACTCTGCGCTCTCTGGCGCTACTCTGCGCTCTCTCGTGCTACTCTGCGGTCTCTGATGATACTCTGCGCTCTCTGATACTACTCTGCGCTCTCTGGCGCTACTCTGCGCTCTCTGATGCTACTCTGCGCTCTCTGATACTACTCTGCGCTCTCTGATACTACTCTGCGCTCTCTGATGCTACTCTGCGCTCTCTGATGCTACTCTGCGCTCTCTGATACTACTCTGCGCTCTCTGATACTACTCTGCGCTCTCTGATGCTACTCTGCGCTCTCTGATGCTACTCTGCGCTCTCTGATACTACTCTGCGCTCTCTGGCGCTACTCTGCGCTCTCTCGTGCTACTCTGCGCTCTCTGATGCTGCTCTGCGGTCTCTGATGCTACTCTGCGCTCTCTCGTGCTACTCTGCGCTCTCTGATGCTGCTCTGCGGTCTCTGATGCTACTCTGCGCTCTCTGATGCTGCTCTGCGGTCTCTGATGCTACTCTGCGGTCTCTGGCGCTACTCTGCGCTCTCTGATGCTACTCTGCGGTCTCTAGTGCTACTCTGCGGTCTCTGGCGCTACTCTGCGCTCTCTGGTGCTACTCTGCGGTCTCTAGTGCTACTCTGCGGTCTCTGGCGCTACTCTGCGCTCTCTGGTGCTACTCTGCGCTCTCTGATACTACTCTGCGCTCTCTGGCGCTACTCTGCGCTCTCTCGTGCTACTCTGCGCTCTCTGATGCTGCTCTGCGGTCTCTGATGCTACTCTGCGGTCTCTGGCGCTACTCTGCGGTCTCTGATGCTACTCTGCGGTCTCTAGTGCTACTCTGCGGTCTCTGGCGCTACTCTGCGCTCTCTGGTGCTACTCTGCGATCTCTGGCGCTACTCTGCGCTCTCTGGTGCTACTCTGCGATCTCTGGCGCTACTCTGCGCTCTCTGGTGCTACTCTGCTGTCTCTGGTGCTACTCTGCGCTCTCTGGTGCTACTCTGCGGTCTCTGGCGCTACTCTGCGCTCTCTGGTGCTACTCTGCGATCTCTGGCGCTACTCTGCTGTCTCTGGTGCTACTCTGCTGTCTCTGGTGCTACTCTGCGCTCTCTGGTGCTACTCTGCTGTCTCTGGTGCTACTCTGCGCTCTCTGGTGCTACTCTGCGCTCTCTGGTGCTACTCTGCGCTCTCTGGTGCTACTCTGCTGTCTCTGGTGCTACTCTGCTGTCTCTGGTGCTACTCTGCGCTCTCTGGTGCTACTCTGCGCTCTCTGGTGCTACTCTGCGCTCTCTGGTGCTACTCTGCGCTCTCTGGTGCTACTCTGCGCTCTCTGGTGCTACTCTGCGCTCTCTGGTGCTACTCTGCGCTCTCTGGTGCTACTCTGCGCTCTCTGGTGCTACTCTGCTGTCTCTGGTGCTACTCTGCGCTCTCTGGTGCTACTCTGCGCTCTCTGGTGCTACTCTGCTGTCTCTGGTGCTACTCTGCGCTCTCTGGTGCTACTCTGCTGTCTCTGGTGCTACTCTGCTGTCTCTGGTGCTACTCTGCGCTCTCTGGTGCTACTCTGCTGTCTCTGGTGCTACTCTGCTGTCTCTGGTGCTACTCTGCGCTCTCTGGTGCTACTCTGCGCTCTCTGGTGCTACTCTGCTGTCTCTGGTGCTACTCTGCGCTCTCTGGTGCTACTCTGCTGTCTCTGGTGCTACTCTGCTGTCTCTGGTGCTACTCTGCTGTCTCTGGTGCTACTCTGCTGTCTCTGGTGCTACTCTGCGCTCTCTGGTGCTACTCTGCTGTCTCTGGTGCTACTCTGCTGTCTCTGGTGCTACTCTGCGCTCTCTGGTGCTACTCTGCGCTCTCTGGTGCTACTCTGCTGTCTCTGGTGCTACTCTGCGCTCTCTGGTGCTACTCTGCTGTCTCTGGTGCTACTCTGCGCTCTCTGGTGCTACTCTGCTGTCTCTGGTGCTACTCTGCGCTCTCTGGTGCTACTCTGCGATCTCTGGCGCTACTCTGCGCTCTCTGATGCTACTCTGCGCTCTCTGGTGCTACTCTGCGCTCTCTGGCGCTACTCTGCGCTCTCTGGCGCTACTCTGCGCTCTCTGGCGCTACTCTGCGCTCTCTGGTGCTACTCTGCGCTCTCTGCTGTCTCTGGTGCTACTCTTCGCTCTCTGGCGCTACTCTGCGCTCTCTGGTGCTACTCTGCGCTCTCTGGTGCTACTCTGCTGTCTCTGGTGCTACTCTGCTGTCTCTGGTGCTACTCTGCTGTCTCTGGTGCTACTCTGCTGTCTCTGGTGCTACTCTGCTGTCTCTGGTGCTACTCTGCGCTCTCTGGTGCTACTCTGCTGTCTCTGGTGCTACTCTGCTGTCTCTGGTGCTACTCTGCGCTCTCTGGTGCTACTCTGCGCTCTCTGGTGCTACTCTGCGCTCTCTGGTGCTACTCTGCGCACTCTGGTGCTACTCTGCGCTCTCTGGTGCTACTCTGCTGTCTCTGGTGCTACTCTGCGCTCTCTGGTGCTACTCTGCTGTCTCTGGTGCTACTCTGCGCTCTCTGGTGCTACTCTGCTGTCTCTGGTGCTACTCTGCTGTCTCTGGTGCTACTCTGCGCTCTCTGGTGCTACTCTGCGCTCTCTGGTGCTACTCTGCGCTCTCTGGTGCTACTCTGCTGTCTCTGGTGCTACTCTGCTGTCTCTGGTGCTACTCTGCGCTCTCTGGTGCTACTCTGCGCTCTCTGGTGCTACTCTGCTGTCTCTGGTGCTACTCTGCTGTCTCTGGTGCTACTCTGCTGTCTCTGGTGCTACTCTGCTGTCTCTGGTGCTACTCTGCGCTCTCTGGTGCTACTCTGCTGTCTCTGGTGCTACTCTGCGCTCTCTGGTGCTACTCTGCTGTCTCTGGTGCTACTCTGCTGTCTCTGGTGCTACTCTGCTGTCTCTGGTGCTACTCTGCGCTCTCTGGTGCTACTCTGCTGTCTCTGGTGCTACTCTGCTGTCTCTGGTGCTACTCTGCGCTCTCTGGTGCTACTCTGCGCTCTCTGGTGCTACTCTGCTGTCTCTGGTGCTACTCTGCGCTCTCTGGTGCTACTCTGCTGTCTCTGGTGCTACTCTGCTGTCTCTGGTGCTACTCTGCTGTCTCTGGTGCTACTCTGCTGTCTCTGGTGCTACTCTGCGCTCTCTGGTGCTACTCTGCTGTCTCTGGTGCTACTCTGCTGGCTCGGGTGCTACTCTGCGCTCTCTGGTGCTACTCTGCGCTCTCTGGTGCTACTCTGCTGTCTCTGGTGCTACTCTGCGCTCTCTGGTGCTACTCTGCTGTCTCTGGTGCTACTCTGCGCTCTCTGGTGCTACTCTGCTGTCTCTGGTGCTACTCTGCGCTCTCTGGTGCTACTCTGCGATCTCTGGCGCTACTCTGCGCTCTCTGATGCTACTCTGCGCTCTCTGGCGCTACTCTGCGCTCTCTGGCGCTACTCTGCGCTCTCTGGCGCTACTCTGCGCTCTCTGGCGCTACTCTGCGCTCTCTGGTGCTACTCTGCGCTCTCTGCTGTCTCTGGTGCTACTCTTCGCTCTCTGGCGCTACTCTGCGCTCTCTGGTGCTACTCTGCTGTCTCTGGTGCTACTCTGCTGTCTCTGGTGCTACTCTGCTGTCTCTGGTGCTACTCTGCTGTCTCTGGTGCTACTCTGCTGTCTCTGGTGCTACTCTGCTGTCTCTGGTGCTACTCTGCGCTCTCTGGTGCTACTCTGCTGTCTCTGGTGCTACTCTGCTGTCTCTGGTGCTACTCTGCGCTCTCTGGTGCTACTCTGCGCTCTCTGGTGCTACTCTGCGCTCTCTGGTGCTACTCTGCGCACTCTGGTGCTACTCTGCGCTCTCTGGTGCTACTCTGCTGTCTCTGGTGCTACTCTGCGCTCTCTGGTGCTACTCTGCGCTCTCTGGTGCTACTCTGCTGTCTCTGGTGCTACTCTGCGCTCTCTGGTGCTACTCTGCTGTCTCTGGTGCTACTCTGCTGTCTCTGGTGCTACTCTGCGCTCTCTGGTGCTACTCTGCGCTCTCTGGTGCTACTCTGCGCTCTCTGGTGCTACTCTGCTGTCTCTGGTGCTACTCTGCTGTCTCTGGTGCTACTCTGCGCTCTCTGGTGCTACTCTGCGCTCTCTGGTGCTACTCTGCTGTCTCTGGTGCTACTCTGCTGTCTCTGGTGCTACTCTGCTGTCTCTGGTGCTACTCTGCTGTCTCTGGTGCTACTCTGCGCTCTCTGGTGCTACTCTGCTGTCTCTGGTGCTACTCTGCGCTCTCTGGTGCTACTCTGCTGTCTCTGGTGCTACTCTGCTGTCTCTGGTGCTACTCTGCTGTCTCTGGTGCTACTCTGCTGTCTCTGGTGCTACTCTGCTGTCTCTGGTGCTACTCTGCGCTCTCTGGTGCTACTCTGCTGTCTCTGGTGCTACTCTGCTGTCTCTGGTGCTACTCTGCGCTCTCTGGTGCTACTCTGCGCTCTCTGGTGCTACTCTGCGCTCTCTGGTGCTACTCTGCTGTCTCTGGTGCTACTCTGCTGTCTCTGGTGCTACTCTGCTGTCTCTGGTGCTACTCTGCGCTCTCTGCTGTCTCTGGTGCTACTCTTCGCTCTCTGGCGCTACTCTGCGCTCTCTGGTGCTACTCTGCTGTCTCTGGTGCTACTCTGCTGTCTCTGGTGCTACTCTGCTGTCTCTGGTGCTACTCTGCTGTCTCTGGTGCTACTCTGCTGTCTCTGGTGCTACTCTGCTGTCTCTGGTGCTACTCTGCGCTCTCTGGTGCTACTCTGCTGTCTCTGGTGCTACTCTGCTGTCTCTGGTGCTACTCTGCGCTCTCTGGTGCTACTCTGCGCTCTCTGGTGCTACTCTGCGCTCTCTGGTGCTACTCTGCGCTCTCTGGTGCTACTCTGCGCTCTCTGGTGCTACTCTGCTGTCTCTGGTGCTACTCTGCGCTCTCTGGTGCTACTCTGCGCTCTCTGGTGCTACTCTGCTGTCTCTGGTGCTACTCTGCGCTCTCTGGTGCTACTCTGCTGTCTCTGGTGCTACTCTGCTGTCTCTGGTGCTACTCTGCGCTCTCTGGTGCTACTCTGCGCTCTCTGGTGCTACTCTGCGCTCTCTGGTGCTACTCTGCTGTCTCTGGTGCTACTCTGCTGTCTCTGGTGCTACTCTGCGCTCTCTGGTGCTACTCTGCGCTCTCTGGTGCTACTCTGCTGTCTCTGGTGCTACTCTGCTGTCTCTGGTGCTACTCTGCTGTCTCTGGTGCTACTCTGCTGTCTCTGGTGCTACTCTGCGCTCTCTGGTGCTACTCTGCTGTCTCTGGTGCTACTCTGCGCTCTCTGGTGCTACTCTGCTGTCTCTGGTGCTACTCTGCTGTCTCTGGTGCTACTCTGCTGTCTCTGGTGCTACTCTGCTGTCTCTGGTGCTACTCTGCTGTCTCTGGTGCTACTCTGCGCTCTCTGGTGCTACTCTGCTGTCTCTGGTGCTACTCTGCTGTCTCTGGTGCTACTCTGCGCTCTCTGGTGCTACTCTGCGCTCTCTGGTGCTACTCTGCGCTCTCTGGTGCTACTCTGCTGTCTCTGGTGCTACTCTGCTGTCTCTGGTGCTACTCTGCTGTCTCTGGTGCTACTCTGCTGTCTCTGGTGCTACTCTGCGCTCTCTGGTGCTACTCTGCTGTCTCTGGTGCTACTCTGCTGTCTCTGGTGCTACTCTGCGCTCTCTGGTGCTACTCTGCTGTCTCTGGTGCTACTCTGCTGTCTCTGGTGCTACTCTGCACTCTCTGGTGCTACTCTGCTGTCTCTGGTGCTACTCTGCACTCTCTGGTGCTACTCTGCGCTCTCTGGTGCTACTCTGCGCTGATGGTTACGTCTGAACATGTGTGTAGTTAAAATTAACCTTAATGTTCTCTAATACGAAGACTTTTAATTGACACAGCTGTGTGTGTGTGTGTGTGTGTGTGTTGTGTGTGTTGTGTGTTGTGTTGTGTGTGTGTGTGGTGTGTGTGTGGTGTGTGTGTGGTGTGTGTGTGGTGTGTGTGTGTGTGTGTGTTTTGTGTGTGTATTGTGTGTTGTGTGTGTGTGTTGTGTGTGTGTGTGTGTGTGGTGTGTGTGTTTTTTGTGTGTTTTTTTTGTGTTGTGTGTGTTGTGTGTGTGCTCACCTAATTGTGGTTGCCAGGGTCGATTCACAGCTCCTGGCCCCACTTCTTTACTGGTCGTCACTAGGTCTACTCTGTTCCATGAGCTTTATCATACCTCTTCTTAAAGCTATGTACTCAATTCAATTCAAAGTTTATTCTCTATAAGGATTACAATGCTGAGTTTACAGAATTTGGTTATTGTGTGGTTTACATGTAGTAAAATTGTGATTACAGAGTGTACCACTAGAACACCTAGCATGGCTAGGCATTTCGGGCAGACTTAGTTTAATTCTTAATTTTAAAATATTACAAATTATGAGGATCCTGCCTCCACTACATCACTTTCCAGACTATTCTACTTCCTGACTACTCTGTGGCTGAAGAAATACTTCCTAACATCCCTGTGATTCATCTGAGTCTTCAACATCTTACTGTGACGCCATGTTGCTGTGTCCCATCTCTGGAACATCCTGTGTCTGTCCACCTTTTCAATTGCTCTCAGTATTTTATACGTCTTGATCATGTCTTTCCTGTCCTCCAGTGTCGTCAGGTCGAGTTCTCTTAGCCTCTCCTCGTAGGATATACCCCTTAGCTCCGAGACTAGTCTCATTGCAAACCTTTGCATTTTCTCTAGTTTCCTGACGTGCTTGGCCAGGTGTGGGTTCCAAACTGGTGCTGCATACTCCAATATGGTCCGGAACGACGCTTACTGAGATGTCGGAATGCTATTTTTAGGTTCGTCTGTCGCCCATATGCTTCAGCAGTTATTTGGTTGATGCGCTCGGTATTGTACACACTCCAGGATCCTTTTCCTTGAGTGAGGTTTTTAGTCTTAGGCCCCCTAGACTGTACTCTGTCTGCCGTCTTCTTTGCCCTTCCTCGATCTTCATGACTGCACTTGGTGGAATTCAACTCCAGGAGCCAGTTGCTAGACGAGGCTTCCAGCCTGTCCAGATCCCTCTGTAGTCCTGCCTTATCCTCCTCTGACTGAATTCTCATTAACTTCACATCGTTTGCAAACAGAGACACTTCTGAGTCTATTCCTTCCGTCATGTCGTTCACATGTACCAGAAACAGCACCGGTCCTTGGATTGACCCCTGTATAACCTCCCTTGTCACAGGCGCCCACTCCGACACCTCATCACGTACCACGACACTGCTGCCTTCCTGATCCACTGCAGTCCCTCCCTTCCCTGTTATACCTGCCTGGTCCTCCAGCTTTTGCACTAGTCTCTTGTGTGGAACTGTGTCAAAAGCCTTCTTACAGTCCAAGAAAACGCAGTCTACCCACCTCTCTTGTCTTACTGCTGTCACCTTGTTATTGGACTCTAGTAGGTTTGTTACACAGGATTTCCCGCCTCTGAATTCGTGCTGGTTGTCGTGTATAAGCTCATTCCTTTCTAGGTCCTCCACCACTCTTCTCTTGATAATCTTCTCCATGACTTTGCATGCAATACATGTCAGTGACATTGGTCTGTAGTTTAATGCTGCGTGTCTGATCCCCTTTTTTAAAATTGGGACTGCATTTGCTGTCTTCCATACCTCAGGTAGTCGCCCTGTTTCGATAGATGTGTTGAAGATTATTGTTGTTGTTGTTGTTGTTGGTGTGTGTGTGTGTAATAAACACCAAGGCAGTGACCAAACAAGACACAATAGTCGTCACTTGCTCAGTAGTTGTCGTTTGCTCAGTAGTCGTCATTCAGTCGTCACTCGCTCAGTAGTCGTACATCTTTTCTATAGTGTATATGCTGAAAGTTAAGACACTTGTGCAACATCTGGTTATCTTTATTGTAGACGTTTCGCCCTCCAGTGGCTTTATCAATACAGATTCTTGGACATAGTAAGCAATTAGAAGAACTATATACAAAAGATGAGGTAATCAGTCCCTCAGCCTTGGAGGTGGTGTTTACAACACCGTGGTTGTAGAGAATCTCTACAACCACGGTGCTCTAACCACCACCTCCAAGGCTGAGGGACTGATTACCTCATCTTTTGTATATAGTTCTTCTAATTGCTTACTATGTCCAAGAATCTGTATTGATAAAGCCACTGGAGGGCGAAACGTCTACAATAAAGATAACCAGATGTTGCACAAGTGTCTTAACTTTCATCTTGTCGGTATTGTATACCTGTCTTGCACAACAGTGTATATGCTGGTTAGTGTATGACCGCGAGGGAGTGTGTAATTTAAGTTACATTAAATTCCGTCATGTTGAGGGTGTATGGTGTATGAGGGCGTGTATGTGAGGGGTGTAGGTGTATACTACGAGATTACTGAAGTGGCTAGTGTATTGTGCACCCGCTATCCATCCAGTGAACGGTACTGGCTAGTTTGTGCACCTCATATCCATCCAGTGAACGGTAGTGGCTAGTTTATTTAGCGCAAGAGCATATAGATATACAAAAGGTCTAGGAACTAGGCAAGACTAAGAGATAAGAGAGTATGTATATGAAAAAGCAAGGGTTATGGGTGTGGGCGGGTGGGTGTTATGGCGGGTGGGTGGGTTATCGGGCGGGTGATTGGGTGGTTGGGGGAGGAGAGAGGCCATACACAAGAGAGAAACAACACGAAGAAGCATCATCGATCTTAAAGATAGTGTTGCGTGTGGACAAGCCTCCCCCCCCCTCCCTCTCTCTTTCTCTTTTTCTCCTTTTCTCTTTCTCCTTTTCTCTTTTTCATCCTACCTCACCTAATTTAAACCCTTGATAAAAGTTCGGAACTTTATTAAAGATAAAGCTACATACAGACACAGGGGTAAAGTTAGAGCCAGCTCTACACTAAAGCTATCATTTAGTCAATAGACTTTATTTTTCTAACGTTTCAAGTTTGTTAGAATATGTTGCAACTGACATTTGATGAATAATGTCTGAGAAGGGTACAGCTAGTGAAAATAGTGATGGTTGCCCGTCTTGTGGCGTAATAGCTATTTTTCCGACTGTCCATGATCTTCATCCAGCTGTGGAACATTTCGAACACTGTGCCTCAAATATACCAATGCATAAAATGGGATTTTGCCGCTGATGTGGCTAGTATATTGTGCACCTGATATCCATCCTGTGAATGGTAACGCAAGATCATATTGATCAACAAAAGGCCTACAAACTAGGCCTTTATATCCAAAATTTGTTGCAAAAAAAATTAGGATGTTGACTGAATGTTTGCTGTCTTATTTTCAATAATAACAAATCTTAGGCGATCATTATCTCCAGTTTTGGAGGCTTTGCTTAAATGACCAACGCAACCAGGTCAGACTGAGGTTAGAATTGGGTTGCCTCGTTAGGTACAAATCTGTGACGGGTTACACGTAAGAAAAAAGTTCTGAATTCTTGAATATGGAGATACATTGTACCTCGTAAGGTCTTGCGTCCCCTGGTGTCCAGAAGTAAGACTGTTCTCTCCTCTCAAACCATGGTCCATCACCCATCCTGAGAGATGGTAATTCCCAAGTGATAGTAACTACAGTTCTGCTGGAAGGAAACCTTTGTAGCTGTCCTAGCTGATGAACTTTTAATGGAATACTTGACGATAGTCTTACTGACCAACTGAAGTCTCCCAGCAACCACAATTAGGTGAGTACGATTAGGTGAGCTCAGGCTGACATATTTCATCACTGTGTGTGACCCATCCTGTGTTAAGGAATATGACGGTAAACATCACTTGTTCCTACTGTGTAACTATCATATAGAACAGTGTAGCAACACACTGCTGGTGTTCCCACTGTGTAACATACATAATAGTGTAGCAGCACACTGCTGGTGTATCTAGTTTTCCTAAACTAAAAAAAAAAAAAAGAGTGAATATCGCAGAGAATTATCGTTTACTTGTTAAGACTCGTTTGTGGTTCAATTTAAGTTTCTGTTTAAAGTTTATGTAGGCAAAAGTAACTTGACATTCCGTACGCGGAGTACCGGATCAACCAGGTTGTCACGAATGTGTGGGCTGGCTGGTAGCCAGCAGCAACAGCCTGGTTGGCCAGGTATTCAGCAGGGATGCCTGGAGTGGGGCCGGGCCGCTGGAGTGGGAAAAGACTCGACACTAGATACATGTAAACCACTCAAGCTTCCTCTCATGGCTGGCCAGGAACGCTTCCTGTCATTCCTACAGCAGCACCACCACCAACAATAATAGCTACAACAGCAGCAACAATAGCTACAGCAGCACCACCACCAACAACAATAGCAACAGCAGCAGCAAGAACAGTAGCTATTGCAGCAGCAACAATAGCTACAGCAGCAGCAGCAATAGCTACAGCAGCAGCAGCAATAGCTACAGCAGCACCACCAACAACAACAATAGCTACAGCAGCAGCAAGAACAGTAGCTATAGCAACTGCAACAATAGCTACAGCAGCAGCGGCACCGACAACAACAATAGCTACAGCAGCAGCAAGAACATTAGCTATAGCAACAGCAGCAGCAGCACCAACAACAACAGCTACAGCAGCAGCACCACCAACAACAATAGCTACAGCAGCAGCAGCACCAGCACCGACAACAACAATAGCTACAGCAGCAGCGGCACCGACAACAATAGCTACAGCAGCAGCGGCACCGACAACAACAATAGCTACAGCAGCAGCAAGAACATTAGCTATAGCAACAGCAGCAGCACCACCACCAACAACAATAGCTACAGCAGCAGCAGCACCACCACCAACAACAATAGCTACAGCAGCAGCAGCACCAGCACCAACAACAACATCGACATCATCATCAACCTGTCCGGAGACCCTCAACATTGAAGCTGTCAGAGGACCATGGGACCCATCGTAACTCATCACATTAACGATGTACTAAGAGCTTGATGAATAAGACCCACTGTATAATATTCGAAACATCATTTATTCACAACCAGTTTGGGAGTCAACATTCTCCATCATCAGACACTGGACAGTCACTTCAGTCAATTATGAGAACCAGATCTTAACAAATGCTAAACATCAGTGTAAGTAAAATAAGATAAATACTAGTGTTTGGATAATCGTCTTTACAATACAGTTACGTAGGTGTTACATTTGTGTAATGTTGGTCAGTGTGCCATTCTTCCTCCCACGTCGTTATAGCTGTAAGTATAAATATTTAAGTTTTATTGAAAATCAGGAAACAGTCCTAAAAATCGTAAATTATTAGTAGTTTCGATTAAAAGTATGATCTACGTATTTTAGCCAAAATATTGGTCCTGAGAACAAGCATTTTTTTCTGATTTTTTTATAAATTGATAATAGAATTCGGTCGCCTGGAAAGGCTTTATAAAAAACCCAAAATACAGATGTATTTTATACGAATTTTACAAATGTAGTTAACAAATGTGACCATGGAGTGATAGCCTATAAAACGAGGTCACTATTTATAACAGCAAAAGTAGGCAAAATTATATTTAAATTTCTAACAAAAGACAAAGCGGTATTAAAACAAAAGCAGTCTAGTCTGGACTAAGTTTTGTATACCAAGGCAGGCACCTGCCACCCTCATTGTTTCTCACGCATAAAGCAGACATATATAAAAACACTAGTCACACCGTCTCATCATCCTTTGACGATGACGCCAAAATAATGTTCAAAGTGACGTCAGTGGAAGACACACAAATTACAATCATGGGCAAATGAAAATAATGAATTGTGTCGTGGAATGAACAGCCTTGTGTGTCCTTGACCAAGAACCACCACGTTGAGTACTACACTCTTCTTAAGGCCAGTTTTTGTGTTTACCTCCCACCTTGAGTTGGTCCAGCACTGGACCTGACCAGTTTGCAGACACGACAGGTAAATCTTACAAACTTTGACTTGCGTTCAGTACATGTATGTCTTTACGAGGGTAGAAGACATACTGACATCGAAAATATGGATGCCAGTACGCAAGTACGTACACTCAGGATATCTTTATTGGGAAATAAGATGTGCCAAGTGTATGCATTCTTGTGTACTTACATCCACTTGTAATTTTTTATGTGGTTCTCAGTAATTCTTAATTTTGTAATATTTCCTTCTCCTAGGAGTCCTAGTCTGTGACCAAGCCCTGTGGAAGCTGATCCCCAGGGCTTGGAGGTGTGGAGGTTGCTACTGTAGGTGGAGGGGGTCTTACCTACCCCCTCCAAGCTTTGTACTGTGGAAGTTGCTAATGTAGATTGAGGGGGACCTCTCATACCTCCTTCAAGCTTTGTACCGTGGAAGTTGCTAGTGTAGGTGGAAGGGGATCTCTCATACCTCCTCCAAGCTTTGTACCGTGGAAGTTGCTAGTGTAGGTGGAGGGGGACCTCTCGTACCTCCTCCAAGCTTTGTACTGTGAAAGTTGCTAGTGTAGGTGGAGGGGAACTTCTCGTACCTCCTCCAAGCTTTGTACTGTGAAGGTTGCTAGTGTAGGTGAAGGGGGACCTCTCGTACCTCCTCCAAGCTTTGTACCGTGGAAGTTGCTAGTGTAGGTGGACCTCTCGTACCTCCTCCAAGCTTTGTACTGTGAAGGTTGCTAGTGTAGGTGGAGGGGGACCTCTCGTACCTCCTCCAAGCTTTGTACCGTGGAAGTTGCTAGTGTAGGTGGAGGGGGACCTCTCGTACCTCCTCCAAGCTTTGTACCGTGGAAGTTGCTAGTGTAGGTGGAGGGGGACCTCTCGTACCTCCTCCAAGCTTTGTACTGTGAAGGTTGCTAGTGTAGGTGGAGGGGGACCTCTCGTACCTCCTCCAAGCTTTGTACTGTGAAAGTTGCTAGTGTAGGTGGAGGGGGACCTCTCGTACCTCCTCCAAGCTTTGTACCGTGGAAGTTGCTAGTGTAGGTGGAGGGGGACCTCTCGTACCTCCTCCAAGCTTTGTACCGTGGAAGTTGCTAGTGTAGGTGGAGGGGGACCTCTCGTACCTTCTCCAAGCTTTGGTACTTAGTTGTTTCTTACGACAAGGCAACCCAGACTAAAACTGACGTGAAAGTTTCCTTACTTTCCCTTCCCTTCCCTTCCCCCTTCTTCCTCCTCCCCCCTCTTCCTCCTCCCCCCTCTTCCTCCTCCTCCCTCTTCCTCCTCCTCCCTCTTCCTCCTCCTCCCTCTTCCTCCTCCTCCCTCTTCCTCCTCCCCCCTCTTCCTCTATAACCTCCTGCTTCACTATCTATCATTCACACACACACAGATACTTCATGATAGTTCTTATTCTAGGTAGATGTAGATAGTTCTCAGAAGATAGTCTGGGTGTGCACTCCAAAGTCCTCTGCTATTTATCTTTTCCACGCATTCATTTTCCTCTTTTCCTCCTTCCTTTCCTCTTCTTCTTCCTCCCTCTTCCTTTCATCTTCGTTCCCTCCCTTAGTCCTTCTCTTTCCCCATCTCCTACCCTTCCCCTCCTCCTCCTCCTCCTCTACCTCCTCATCTCCATCCTCCTCCTCCTCTCCCTCTTCCTCCTCCTCCTCTCCCTCGCAGACAGATCGACCGATGCCAAATTATATTTCTGCCTGGGAATTACCAATATCGGCACATTTTTCTTCGTTAGCTCCCGCCTCTATAGCCAATCAGAATTTATTTTGCGTGGTTGTGCGTGGCCTTGCCTCCTCCTGACTGGCTGATATTATCCTGACTTTGAGATTCCGCGCTGGATTTTCCCCAGAGTTGATTTGGCTGATAATGTACATTTAACTGAGAAGTGGAAAATGCTGAAATGCTATCGTAATATCATTTATTACAGATATTACTTGGGAATTACAGTTGATGGGACTACAGGGTGTGGCTGTGGTTATTACAGTGTGTGTAGCGTGCGTGTGCGTAGCTCTGGCGTAGATGTATGTACGTTGTCAGTGTACGGTCCTTTCCGTGTGTGTGTGTGTGTGCGCGTGCGGATTTTCTGTATAAAGTCCTCCCGTGTATGTAAGATGATCGTGTGCACGCGCTTACATTCACATGTGTTCTTTGCAATGTGTTCAGCTCGCTCATGTGCGTTATATACGCACACACGAGTCAACACTTCCCGCCCCATACAAGACTCGTGTATGTGTCGTGAAGACTTGCGTATACACACGTGTCTTGTATTCTGCATTGTGTGTACATATATGTATGGGTGGAGGAGAGATACTGTGTGTATACATACAGTATGTATCTTGTATAGGTGGAGGAGTGGTGCCTTGTGTATAAGTGTATTTGTTGTATCAGTATATTTATGGTATACAGTACCGACGAGTATATGAATAAGACACATGTGCAGCAGTTGTGTAGCTTTATTACTAAATAACAAAAAAGGCACAATACCGTGACTGGAACGATACACAAATAACCCGCACATGAAAGAGAGAAGCTTACGACGACGTTTCGGTCCGACTTGGACCATTTACAAAGTCACTGTGACTTTGTAAATGGTCCAAGTCGGACCGAAACGTCGTCGTAAGCTTCTCTCTTTTATGTGCGGGTTATTTGTGTAGCTTTGTTGCTGACACGTTTCGCCCATCCAACCGGCTTCTTCAGTGGAATACAGAGGTGACGGTGGGAATAGCAGTAGTGATGTTAAGGTGGTCAGTCCCTCAGTCTTGAAGGAGTAGTTTTGAGGTGGTCAGTCCCTCAGTCTTGAGAAGTGTTCAAATACATTTACTCAGGATATATCACATAACAGTCACCTAACACGAACCTGTCTTATTCACTGATAATTAAGCACCGTCAGCAGGGTGGACTGGGACAGCAGAGGTGGGCACTGGCTGCAGGGTGTGGTCATTTTCTGCAGGGGGTGGGCACTGGCTACAGGGGATGGGCACTGGCTGCAGGGGGTGGGCACTGGCGGCAGGGGGTGGGAACTGGCTGCAGGGGGTGGCCACTGGCTGCAGGGGATGGGCACTGGCTGCAGGGGGTGGGCACTGGCGGCAGGGTGTGGTCATTTTCTGCAGGGGGTGGGCACTGGCTGCAGGGTGTGGTCATTTTCTGCTGGGGGTGGGCACTGGCTACAGGGGATGGGCACTGGCTGCAGGGGGTGGGCACTGGCTGGAGGTGGTGGGAACTGGCTGCAGGGGGTGGGCACTGGCTACAGGGGATGGGCACTGGCTGCAGGGGGTGGGCACTGGCGGCAGGGGTGGGCACTTGCGGCAGGGGGTGGGCACTGGCTGCAGGGGGTGGGCACTGGCGGCAGGGGTGGGCACTGGCTGCAGGGGGTGAGCACTGGCTGCAGGGGGTGGGCACTACATGCAAGGGGTGGGCACTGGCGGCAGGGGTGGGCACTGGCTGTAGGGGGTGGACACTGGCTGCAGGGGGTGGGCACTGGCGGCAGGAGTGGGCACTGGCTGCAGGGGGTGAGCACTGGCTGCAGGGGGTGGGCACTACATGCAAGGGGTGGGCACTGGCGGCAGGGGTGGGCACTGGCTGCAGGGGGTGGACACTGGCTGCAGGGGGTGGGCTGGGGTGTAAGGAATCTACCACATAATTCTCCCTACCGCGGAATCAAACCGGCGACCTTGCGATGGAGGAAGGAGGGAGGGAGGGAGGGAGGGAGGGAGGGAGGGAGAGAGGGAGGGAGAGAGGGAGGGAGAGAGGGAGGGTCAGACGGAGTGGGGGAGAAGAAAATAAATAAAAACAGGAGGAAGAGAAAGATAATTGGGAGAGAATGAGAGAAGAGGAGGGGGTAAGGATGGAGTGGTGTAGGAGAGGGGGAGGGGGGACTTACCTCTCAGTACATCTAACCAACAGTCTAAATTCCGACTGTTTACAAAGAGTCTGTTTCCTCACGTAGAATTTTTCAGCAAATTCCAGTATTTACATTATGGTTTGGCCAGGTTAATTTACCTGAAGTTAAGTTAGGTTAAATTGTCTAACAATCAAAATTAACCAAATACAATAATTGGCAATCGGTGCACTTGTAAAACAGGCCAGAAAAAAAAAAAAACGGTTGATGATTGATCCCCGTTTTATCTTCCCGTTGTTTGTTCAGGTTTTCTTAACCCCGTTTTAGTTCTCCGTTTTCTCTTTCAGTTTTCTGACCCCGGTTCCGTTTCCAGTTTTCTGTTTTTTTTTTTTTGTTCCCGTTTCCTGTTGTTATAGTTTTATTTTTGGCCTCCTCAATCAAGCTTAATGTAAGTTAACCCAGCCTAGTCTAAGTTAACCCAGCCTAGTCTGAGTTAACCCAGCCTAGTCTAAGTTAAACCAGCCTAGTCTAAGTTAACCCAGCCTAGTCTAAGTTAACCTAGTCTAGTCTAAGTTAACCCAACCTAGTCTAGTCTGAGTTAACCCAGCCTAGTCTAAGTTAACCTAGTCTAGTCTAAGTTAACCCAGCCTAGTCTAAGATAACCTAGTCTAGTCTGAGTTAACCCAACCTAGTCTAAGTTAACCTAGTCTAGTCTAAGTTAACCCAGCCTAGTCTAAGTTAACCCAGCCTAGTCTAAGTTAACCTAGTCTAGTCTAAGTTAACCTAGCCTAAGTTAACCTAGTCTAGTCTAAGTTAACCCAGCCTAGTCTAAGTTAACCTAGTCTAGTCTAAGTTAACCCAGCCTAGTCTAAGTTAACCTAGTCTAGTCTAAGTTAACCTAGTCTAGTCTAAGTTAACCCAGCCTAGTCTAAGTTAACCTAGTCTAGTCTGAGTTAACCCAGCCTAGTCTAAGTTAACCTAGTCTAGTCTGAGTTAACCCAGCCTAGTCTAAGTTAACCTAGTCTAGTCTAAGTTAACCTAGTCTAGTCTAAGTTAACCCAGCCTAGTCTAAGTTAACCTAGTCTAGTCTGAGTTAACCCAGCCTAGTCTAAGTTAACCTAGTCTAGTCTGAGTTAACCCAGCCTAGTCTAAGTTAACCTAGTCTAGTCTAAGTTAACCTAGCCTAAGTTAACCTAGTCTAGTCTAAGTTAACCCAGCCTAGTCTAAGTTAACCTAGTCTAGTCTGAGTTAACCCAGCCTAGTCTAAGTTAACCTAGTCTAGTCTAAGTTAACCTAGTCTAGTCTAAGTTAACCCAGCCTAGTCTGAGTTAACCCAGCCTAGTCTAAGTTAACCTAGTCTAGTCTGAGTTAACCCAGCCTAGTCTAAGCTAACCTAGTCTAGTCTGAGTTAACCCAGCCTAGTCTGTTAGATGAACCAGGCATAACTCAGATTAGATATGGAAATTTCTGTGGTTCGTCCGTTGGACTGTGTGCGGTCAGCAGTAACAGCCTGGTTGATAAGGCCTTGATCCACCGGGAGACCTGGTCATGGACGGGGTCGGGGGCGCTGACCCCCGGAAGCATTCTTCAGGTATGAAGTAGAAATGGCTAGAAATTCTGTAGCACATGGTCATGGACAGGGCCGCGGGGGCGTTGACCTGGAACACCCTCCAGGTATATTCCAGGTATACTACAGGTATATTCCAGGTATTAACAGTCAGAATTACTACTGTTTACGAGGATAGTTTGTTCACCTTCACTCGTCTCTCCTACTCTGTAACCTGTTTATTTCTATTCCTGACTCTTCCTTTTTTTTTCCTCCCTTCTGTTTAAATTCTTTCCTCTTCCTGTTTTTGTTCCCCTGGCTCTTCATTTTCCCCCCTCCCCCTTCTGTTTATATTCTTACCTCTGCGTGTTTGTCTCCTCCCCCTCCTGTCTATTTCTTGCCTCTTCCTGTTTGTCTTCTCTCCCTTCTGTCTATTTCTTGCCTGTTCCTGTTTGTCTTCTCCCCCTTCTGTCTATTTCTTGCCTGTTCCTGTTTGTCTTCTCCCCCTTCTGTCTATTTCTTGCCTCTTCCTGTTCCCCCCTCCTCGCATTTCTCTGTATTTCCCTCTTGCCTCTTCCATCTATTTCTGGGCTTGACAGTGTCAAAGTCCTGTCTTCCTTCCTTGTATGTACCTCCCAGTGTCTTAATTATCACTTAGTACCTGCTGCTACCCCCTCCCCTTTTCTTTGACCAAGGTAATTACCCCTCCCCCTCTCTTTGATCAAGGTAATTACCCCTCCCCCTTTCCTTGACCAAGGTAATTACCCCTCCCCCTTTCCTTGACCAAGGTAATTACCCCTCCCCTTTCCTTCAGAGTAATTATCTCTCCCCCTTTCCTTCAGGGTAATTAACCCTCCTCTTTTCCTAGTTGGTAATTACCCCTCCCCTTTCCTTGAAGGTAATTACCCCGCCCTTTTCCTTGAGGGTAATTACCCTCTCCTTTCCTTGAAGGTAATTACCCCTCCCCTTTCTTTAAAGGTAATTACCCCTCCCCTTTCCTTGACGAAGGTAATTACCCCTCCCCTTTCCTTGAAGGTAATTACCCCTCCCCTTTCCTTGACGAAGGTAATTACCCCCTTTTCCTTTAAGGTAATTACCCTCTTTCCTTGACGAAGGTAATTACCCACTCCCTTACCCTTCATAAACGTGTTTAACCCCTCCCCTCCTCTAATAAACGTGCTTATCCCCTCCCCCCTCCCTTCATAAACGTGCTTATCCCCTCCCCCCTCCCTTCATAAACGTGCTTATCCCCTCCCCCTCCCTTCATAAACGTGCTTATCCCCTCCCCCTCCCTTCATAAACGTGCTTATCCCTTTCCCCCTCCCTTCATAAACGTGCGTATCCCTTTCCCCCTCCCGTCATAAACGTGCTTATCCCTTTCCCCCTCCCTTCATCCACGTGCTTATCCCTTACCCCCTCCCTTCATAAACGTGCTTATCCCTTTCCCCCTCCCTTCATAAACGTGCTTATCCCTTTCCCCCTCCTCTCATAAACGTGCTTATCCCCTCCCCCCTCCTCTCATAAACGTGCTTATCCCCTCCCCCCTCCTCTCATAAACGTGCTTATCCCCTCCCCTCCCTTCATAAACGTGCTTATCCCCTCCCCCTCCCTTCATAAACGTGCTTATCCCCTCCCCCTCCCTTCATAAACGTGCTTATCCCCTCCCCCACCCTTCATAAACGTGCTTATCCCCTCCCCCTCCCTTCGTAAACGTGCTTATCCCCTCCCCCTCCTCTCATAAACGTCCTTATCCCCTCCTCCTCTCCTCATAAACATGCTTATTCTCTTCCCCCTCCCTTCATAAACGTGCTTATCCCCTCCCCCCTCCCTTAAACGTGCTTATCCCCTCCTCCTCTCATAAACGTGCTTATCCCCTCCCCCCTCCCTTCATAAACTTGCTTATCCCCTCCCCCTCCTCTCATAAACGTGCTTATCCCCTCCTCCTCTCTTCATAAACATGCTTATTCTCTTCCCCCTCCCTTCATAAACGTGCTTATCCCCTCCCCCTCCCTTCATAAACGTGCTTATCCCCTCCCCCTCCTCTCATAAACGTGCTTATCCCCTCCTCCTCTATTCATAAACATGCTTATTCCCTTCCCCCTCCCTTCATAAACGTGCTTATCCCCTCCCCCCTCCTCTCATAAACGTGCTTATCCCCTCCCTCCTCCCTTCATAAAAGTGTTTACTCCCTCCCGTCATAAACATGCTTACCCGTCCCTTAAGGAATCGTAAAGGATCCAGGAGAGACAGATCTAAAAGCGATTAATGAAATTGACAGAAATCCAGACAATTTCTTTTCATATGCCAGAGACAAGGCAAAAACCACTTCCAGTATCGGGTCGTTGCTTAAACAAGATGGAACTTACAATGGCGACAGTAAAGAAAAGAGAGACCAAAGTCTCGGTATGACTCTGAGTTTAGCGAATCATTATCAAACTAAAGATCAACCCGAACAAATATTTCATGAAGGAGACTCAAAACCTTGTCAATGTTTGCCAGATTTCTGACATAACCTTAACTCAAGTGGACTTTGAAGAAGTCACTGACAACTTGCTCATGCACTCTGCACCAGGCCCAGACTCGTGGAACTCCATGTTCATCAAGAACTGCAAGAAGCCACTTTCACCTGCCTTAAGTATGCTGTTGAGAGGGAGCATAGACAAGGGTGTCATCCCACAGTCGCTAAAAACAACTGATATAGCCCCACTCCACTAAGGTGGCAGCAAAGCAATAACAGAGAATTATAGACCGATAACGCTAATGTCCAACATTATAAAAATATTTGAAAGGGTTCTAAGAAGCAAGATCGCCAACCATTTGGATTCCCAACAATTGCACAATCCAGAGCAGCATGGGTTTAGAGCAGGTCGACCCTGCCCTTCACAACTACTGTACCACTATGACATGATCTTGGTTGCACTGGTGGACAAGCAGAACGTGGACGTAGTATACAGACTTTGAAAAAGCCATCGAAAAGTGCGATCATGGTGAAATAGCGACGAAAATGCTTGCTAAAGACATAACTGGAAAAGTGGGCGTTGTAAACTTTCTAACCAATAGAACACACAGTAATGACAGTTCCTTTTCCATAAACCAGCTTATCCCCTTCCTTTCCTTAAACCTGCTAGCAAAGCTGTCTGCGCTGAAGCTCCATTATTTTTTTTTTAAATGTTAAGCGCCATGTCTTCCATCAAGCGCAATATGTGGTGGAGGCTTGATCCTCCGTCCGCTGAGCTTCAGACACATGTGCTTCCTGTTTGTACTCTTCTACCTTTCTCAACATCTTAATAACACAGGAGGAGGAGTGATCTGTGACTCTCAAGTATGATCTTGGAACACGTGAGAATCCTACTGACAAAAACACCAGGAACATCATTATAAATGACCTGGGAAGTGCCCAGGACAAAGGTTTTCGTATTTCATTTGTCTGGACACCTTCCCCACACAGTAATCAGCTGACATAATAACACTGATCAAGAAACTAAGTTTGCTGGTAAGATATCGGATGTGGAACTACAACTGGGCATGACTTATCCATCCTGCTGAAGGATGTTACTTCTACAAGACCAGGTCACCTGTGTAACAGTGACTGACAGCACCACCTAGGACTGTCATTACCTGTGTCACAGTGACTGACAGCACCACCTAGATCTGTCATCACTTGTGTCACAGTGGCTGACAGCACCACCTAGGACTGTCATTACCTGTGTCACAGTGACTGACAGCACCACCTAGGACTGTCATTACCTGTGTCACAGTGATTGTCAACACCACCTAGGACTGTCATTACCTGTGTCACAGTGACTGTCATCACCTGTGTCACGGTGACTGACAGCACCACCTAGGTCTGTCATTACCTGTGTCACAGTGACTGACAGCACCACCTAGGACTGTCATTACCTGTGTCAGTGACAGCAGCACCTAGGACTGTCATTACCTGTGTCACAGTGACTGACAGCACCACCTAGGACTGTCATTACCTGTGTCACAATGACTGTCAACACCTAGGACTGTCATTACCTGTGTCACAGTGACTGACAGCACCACCTAGGTCTGTCATCGCCTGTGTCACAGTGACTGACAGCACCACCTAGGTCTGTCATCACCTGTGTCACAGTGACTGACAGCACCACCTAGGACTGTCATTACCTGTGTCACAGTGACTGTCATCACCTGTGTCACGGTGACTGACAGCACCACCTAGGTCTGTCATCACCTGTGTCACAGTGACAGCACCACCTAGGACTGTCATTACCTGTGTCACAGTGACAGCACCACCTAGGACTGTCATTACCTGTGTCACAATGACTGTCAACACCACCTAGGACTGTCATTACCTGTGTCACAGTGACTGACAGCACCACCTAGGACTGTCATTACCTGTGTCACAATTACTGTCAACACCACCTAGGACTGTCATTACCTGTGTCACAGTGACTGACAGCACCACCTAGGTCTGTCATCACCTGTGTCACAGTGACTGACAGCACCACCTAGGTCTGTCATCACCTGTGTCACAGTGACTGACAGCACCACCTAGGACTGTCATTACCTGTGTCAGTGACAGCAGCACCTAGGACTGTCATTCTTGTATCACAGTGACTGACAGCACCACCTAGGACTGTCATCAGCAGACAGCCAACCTTTACCATAGCACAGTTGAGATACCAGACTGGCTGGTAGTGATTATTATAATAATCATAACTAAGCGCTAAACCCACAAGGGTCACGCAGTGCTGTCTAAGCCTGGACGAATAAAACACTTACAACAGTGTCAACACTTCAACAACTCCAGATTAAGTATATCCTTATTATCCAACTTAAATTTGTCAGTACTCATTAGCAGCCTGAAGATCCCCCATTTGTATGTGTGTATAGGATATATATATATATATATATATATATATATATATATATATATATATATATATATATATATATATATATATATATATATATATATATAAACACACACACTTCTGCTGTCCATCCTCTATCTCCTGTTTAATGGTATATCTTTTTGTTGTCCCGGCTCTGTAATGATAGAGATATATGCATGGTATGGTGTATGGTACAGGTCATCCTGAGAGATGGTAATTCCCAAGTGATAGTAACTGCAGCTCTGCTGGATGATGGTAATTCCCAAGTGATAGTAACTGCAGCTCTGCTGGAAGATGGTAATTCCCAAGTGATAGTAACTGCAGCTCTGCTGGAAGATGGTAATTCCCAAGTGATAGTAACTGCAGCTCTGCTGGATGATGGTAATTCCCAAGTGATAGTAACTGCAGCTCTGCTGGAAGATGGTAATTCCCAAGTGATAGTAACTGCAGCTCTGCTGGAAGATGGTAATTCCCAAGTGATAGTAACTGCAGCTCTGCTGGAAGATGGTAATTCCCAAGTGATAGTAACTGCAGCTCTGCTGGAAGATGGTAATTCCCAAGTGATAGTAACTGCAGCTCTGCTGGAAGATGGTAATTCCTAAGTGATAGTAACTGGAGCTCTGCTGGAAGATGGTAATTCCCACGTGATGGTAACTGCAGCTCTGCTGGAAGATGGTAATTCCCAAGTGATAGTAACTGCAGCTCTGCTGGAAGATGGTAATTCCCAAGTGATAGTAACTGCAGCTCTGCTGGTAGATGGTAATTCCCAAGTGATAGTAACTGCAGCTCTGCTGGAAGATGGTAATTCCCAAGTGATAGTAACTGCAGCTCTGCTGGTAGATGGTAATTCCCAAGTGATAGTAACTGCAGCTTTGCTGGAAGATGGTAATTCCCAAGTGATAGTAACTGCAGCTCTGCTGGAAGATGGTAATTCCCAAGTGATAGTATCTGCAGCTCTGCTGGAAGATGGTAATTCCCAAGTAATAGTAACTGCAGCTCTGCTGGAAGATGGTAATTCCCAAGTGATAGTAACCGCAGCTCTGCTGGAAGATGGTAATTCCCAAGTGATAGTAACCGCAGCTCTGCTGGAAGATGGTAATTCCCAAGTGATAGTAACTGCAGCTCTGCTGGAAGATGGTACTTCCCAAGTGATAGTAACTGCAGCTCTGCTGGAAGATGGTAATTCCTAAGTGACAGTAACTGGAGCTCTGCTGGAAGATGGTAATTCCCAAGTGATAGTAGCTGCAGCTCTGCTGGAAAAAAAACCTTTGTAGCTGTCCCAGCTGATGAACTTTTAATTGACGATATCTTGTTATTATTGAAGTCTCCCAGCTCAGGCTGACACTACTGAAGTCTCACAGCTCAGGCTGACTCTACTGAAGTCTCACAGCTCAGGCTGACTCTACTGAAGTCTCCCAGTTCAGGTTGACACTACTGAAGTTTCACAGCTCAGGTTGACACTACTGAAGTCTCCCATCTCAGGCTGACACTACTGAAGTCTCACAGCTCAGGCTGACTCTACTGAAGTCTCCCAGCTCAGGCTGACACTACTGAAGTCTCCCAGTTCAGGTTGACACTACTGAAGTTTCACAGCTCAGGTTGACACTACTGAAGTCTCCCAGCTCAGGCTGACACTACTGAAGTCTCACAACTCAGGTTGACATTACTGAAGTCTCCTAGCTCAGCCTGACACATTTCAAGACCTTGTATGAACCCCATCCTGCGTGATGGAATATGACAGGGACATATAACTAGCCTTTGTTCCCACTGTGTAACTATCATACAGAATGGTGTAGCAGCACACTGTTTGTGTTCCCATTGTGTAACTATCATACAGAATAGTGTAGCAGCACACCGCTGGTGTTCCCACTGTCTCGTAGCTCGGTCGCTAGCTCACACACTGAGGTCCGGAGTTCGAATCTCCTCCGGTACGGCTGGAAAACATTAGGGACGTGTTTCCATAAGACACCTGTTGTCCCTGTCCCTGTTCACCCATCAGTTTAAAATGGATACCTGGGTGTTAGTCGACTGGTGTGGGTCGCATCCTCGTACAAAACTGACCTAATTTACCCGAAATGCTCAGCATAGGTTGGTAGATAAGACACATAGGCAACAGTTTGGCAACTTTATTCCGAAACGTTTCGCCTACACAGTAGGCTTATTCAGTCGAATACAGAAAATAGGCAGGAACAGTAGAGATGTGAAGACGATGTAATCAGTCCATCACCCTTGAAGTCGTAGAATTTGAGGTCGTCAGTCCCTCAGCCTGGAGAAGTTCAGTTCCATAGTCAGGAACTATCTGAAGATCAAGCGACAGTGCGGAGACTTAAATACTGTCGGAAGGAGAGGTATTGTATACCATTTTGATGTTCATGCTCAGCATAACAAGCGACTTTCTACATAGTAGTATGTCATTGATGTCAGCTAGGACTGTATACCTTGTAGATGCACTTGTAGTAAATACAGATATTAACTATCATACAGAATAGTTTAGCTGCACACAGACGTACAACCTCCTCCCCTGCCATCAAGAGGATACTTAGCCCCCCCCCTCCCTACCATTCACGAACTCCTCCCCTCCTCTACCCTCCCAACCATTCAGAAACGTTCTCCCCCTCTCCTCCCTTCCCTCCGCGAACTTGTACACCAAATTACAGCCTCCGCCAAAACTGTAGCTTGGCCAACATATCCCCTCCGTCAAGTTTGGCAGGCTGGAGGGAGCTGGCAGGCTGGAGGGAGCTGGCAAGTATATTTCCTAATATTTCAACGTTTCCTGCGTCTGCATGATTTTTTATCACGCTTATATTACCCGCCATCGATTTTTCATCCGGCCGCATTATTTTTGGCCTGACTGCTAGATGGGAACGAATGGATTTTGGCGGGTGAGCGATGCTATTTGGCGAGCCTTTCCGCGAAATTGGCGAAATTGCTCACTCCCGATGTCTGCTTAGGAGAGACAGACAGAGAGAGAGAGAAAGGAAGAGAGAGTTTTCGTCTTCAGTGTGTTCAGACTCCTTTTGCTGTGCTATGTATGGTAGTCTTTCTCTCTCTCTCTCTCTCTCTCTCTCTCTCTCTCTCTCTCTCTCTCTCTCTCTCTCTCTCTCTCTCTCTCTCTCTCTCTCTCTCAGAGGCTACACAAGAATAATGTATTTTGTTATCTTGTCATGGAGTGATTTGTCAAAGCTGTTGTTGGTGTAGTGTTATTACTGCTGTAGTTGGTGGTGGCGGCGGCGGTGGTGACGGCGGCGGTGGCAGTGGCGGCGATGGTGGTGGTGGTGGTGGTGGTGGTGGTGGTGATGGTGGGTGGGGCGTTAGTGTTGTTGTTTGTGGGGGGGAGTGAGGGAGAAGGCTAGAAGGAAGGAAGGAGTGAAAGAGAAGGCTAGAAGGAAGGAAGGAAGGAGTGAGGGAGAAGGCTAGAAGGAAGGAAGGAGTGAGGGAGAAGGCTAGAAGGAAGGAAGGAGTGAGGGAGAAGGCTAGAAGGAAGGAGTGAGGGAGAAGGCTAGAAGGAAGGAAGGAGTGAGGGAGAAGGCTAGAAGGAAGGAAGGAGTGAGGGAGAAGGCTAGAAGGAAGGAAGGAGTGAGGGAGAAGGCTAGAAGGAAGGAAGGAGTGAGGGAGAAGGCTAGAAGGAAGGAAGGAGTGAGGGAGAAGGCTAGAAGGAAGGAAGGAGTGAGGGAGAAGGCTAGAAGGAAGGAAGGAGTGAGGGAGGCCATCACAACTTACATCAACTTGAGTCTGTGTCAGGCTGGTCATGAATTTAGGATGATATTCTGAATCTGTCTCAGAAAAATGTTAGGACATGCCAAGGTACCCGGAATGTTGGTGGTACTTGTGGTTGGTAGTGATGTTGGTTGCAATGTGGGAGTGTTGTTGGTTGTGGTGATTGATAGGTGGAGGTTGTTTTGGTTGATTGTGGTGACAACCAACCTCAACATGACACACAGCGGTCATCTTGAGGAGAAGGTATAAACTAAAGAGAGAGAAACGCTCCCTCTTCAGGAAAAGACGAAGACTCTCAGAGCTTCTCAAGGCTGTTAGACTGTCTTAAGTACGGAAGGAATTTGAAAGAAATTTCAAAATATTTCTTATATGACAGATCCGTGACAAAAACCACATCCAGTATCGCTCCTTGCTTAAACAAAATGGAACTGGGAGCATTAGAGTGAGCCTGAGCTGGGAGACTTCAGCAGTGTCAGACTGAGCTGGGAGACTTTAGTAGTGTCAGTCTGAGCTGGGAGACTTCAGTAGTGTCAGTCTGAGCTGGGAGACTTCAGTAGTGTCAGACTGAGCTGGGAGACTTCAGTAGTGTCAGTCTGAGCTGGGAGACTTCAGTAGTGTCAGACTGAGCTGGGAGACTTTAGTAGTGTCAATCTGCACTGGGAGACTTCAATAAGAACAAGATATCGTCAATTATTCCATTCAAGGTTCATCAGCTGGGACAGCTACAAAGATTTCCTTCCAGCAGAGCTGCAGTTACTATCACTTGGGAATTACCATCTTCTAGCAGAGCTCCAGTTACTATCACTTGGGAATTACCATTTCCAGCAGAGCTGCAGTTACTATCACTTGAGCTCCAGTGCAGTTACTATCACTTGGGAATTACCATCTTCCAGCAGAGCTGCAGTTACTATCGCTTGGGAATTCCCATCATCCAGCAGAGCTGCAGTTACTATCGCTTGGGAATTCCCATCATCCAGCAGAGCTGCAGTTACTATCACTTGGGAATTACCATCTTCCAGCAGAGCTGCAGTTACTATCGCTTGGGAATTCCCATCATCCAGCAGAGCTGCAGTTACTATCACTTGAGAATTACTATTTTCCAGCAGAGCTGCAGTTACTATCACTTAGGAATTACCATCTTCCAGCAGAGCTGCAGTTACTATCACTTGGGATTTACCATCTCTCAGGATGACCTGTACCATACCCAGCAAAATTGGAATTTATATGCCTATATCTCCATCATTACAGAGCCGGGACAACAAAAGTTATGCATAAGAGAGAAAACAGAAGAAATTTTGATTACAATATATACTTTAAGAATATAAGAGAGACTTGTCCAACATTTGGGTCCTCATCCTCGAAATGTTGCGCCAGCAAAGCAGATTCTTTTCAGTGCATAGTACAACACTTCAGTGGACAAAATAATACTTCAGTCGATAATACAACACTTCGGTGGATAATTCAACACTTCGGTGGGTAATACAACAGTTCAGTAAATAATGCAACACTTCGTTGGATAATATAATAACATTTCAGTGGATGATACAACACTTCTGTGGCTACTACAACACTGCAGTGGATAATATAAGAACATTTCAGTGGATAATACAGTAGACAAGTTTAATAGAGCTAAACTGTATTACTGAACTTTAATATATTAAGAGAAGCCGCTAGATCCTAGTTTGTTACAGAAAAAATGAATACTCCTCAGCATAGTAATTCATACAGATGTATACAAGCCACAACACTGGTCATACACATACAAGCCACAACACTGGTCATACACATACAAGCCACAACACTGGTCATACACATACAAGGCACGACACTGGTCATACACATACAAGGCACGACACTGGTCATACACATACAAGGCACAACACTGGTCATAGACATACAAGGCACGACACTGGTCATACACATATAAGGCACGACACTGGTCATAGACATACAAGGCACGACACTGGTCATACACATACAAGGCACAACACTGGTCATAGACATACAAGGCACGACACTGGTCATACACATACAAGGCACGACACTGGTCATACACATACAAGCCACAACACTGGTCATACACATACAAGGCACGACACTGGTCATACACATACAAGCCACAACACTGGTCATACACATACAAGGCACGACACTGGTCATACACATACAAGGCACGACACTGGTCATACACATACAAGGCACGACACTGGTCATACACATACAAGGCACGACACTGGTCATACACATACAAGGCACGACACTGGTCATACACATACAAGGCACGACACTGGTCATACACATACAAGGCACAACACTGGTCATAGACATACAAGGCACGACACTGGTCATACACATATAAGGCACGACACTGGTCATACACATACAAGGCACGACACTGGTCATACACATACAAGGCACGACACTGGTCATACACATACAAGGCACGACACTGGTCATACACATACAAGGCACGACACTGGTCATACACATACAAGGCACGACACTGGTCATACACATACAAGCCACAACACTGGTCATACACATACAAGGCACGACACTGGTCATACACATACAAGCCACAACACTGGTCATACACATACAAGCCACAACACTGGTCATACACATACAAGGCACAACACTGGTCATACACATACAAGGCACGACACTGGTCATACACATACAAGCCACAACACTGGTCATACACATACAAGCCACAACACTGGTCATACACATACAAGGCACAACACTGGTCATACACATACAAGGCACGACACTGGTCATACACATACAAGCCACAACACTGGTCATACACATACAAGGCACGACACTGGTCATACACATACAAGCCACAACACTGGTCATACACATACAAGCCACAACACTGGTCATACACATACAAGCCACAACACTGGTCATACACATACAAGGCACAACACTGGTCATACACATACAAGCCACAACACTGGTCATACACATACAAGGCACGACACTGGTCATACACATACAAGCCACAACACTGGTCATACACATACAAGGCACGACACTGGTCATACACATACAAGGCACGACACTGGTCATACACATACAAGCCACAACACTGGTCATACACATACAAGCCACAACACTGGTCATACACATACAAGCCACAACACTGGTCATACACATACAAGCCACAACACTGGTCATACACATACAAGCCACAACACTGGTCATACACATACAAGCCACAACACTGGTCATACACATACAAGCCACAACACTGGTCATACACATACAAGGCACAACACTGGTCATACACATACAAGCCACACCGCTGGCACGACACTGGTCATACACATACAAGCCACAATACACATACAAGGTCATACACATACAAGGCACAACACTGGTCATACACATACAAGGCACACACACTGGTCATACACATACAAGCCACAACACTGGTCACACATACAAGGCACCACACTGGTCATACACATACAAGCCACAACACTGGTCATACACATACAAGCCACAACACTGGTCATACACATACAAGGCACGACACTGGTCATACACATACAAGGCACGACACTGGTCATACACATACAAGCCACAACACTGGTCATACACATACAAGCCACAACACTGGTCATACACATACAAGGCACAACACTGGTCATACACATACAAGCCACAACACTGGTCATACACATACAAGCCACAACACTGGTCATACACATACAAGGCACGACACTGGTCATACACATACAAGGCACGACACTGGTCATACACATACAAGCCACAACACTGGTCATACACATACAAGCCACAACACTGGTCATACACATACAAGGCACAACACTGGTCATACACATACAAGCCACAACACTGGTCATACACATACAAGCCACAACACTGGTCATACACATACAAGGCACGACACTGGTCATACACATACAAGGCACGGCACTGGTCATACACATACAAGGCACAACACTGGTCATACACATACAAGGCACGACACTGGTCATACACATACAAGGCACGACACTGGTCATACACATACAAGGCACAACACTGGTCATACACATACAAGGCACAACACTGGTCATACACATACAAGCCACAACACTGGTCATACACATACAAGGCACGGCACTGGTCATACACATACAAGGCACGACACTGGTCATACACATACAAGGCACAACACTGGTCATACACATACAAGGCACAACACTGGTCATACACATACAAGGCACAACACTGGTCATACACATACAAGGCACAACACTGGTCATACACATACAAGGCACGGCACTGGTCATACACATACAAGGCACGACACTGGTCATACACATACAAGGCACGACACTGGTCATACACATACAAGGCACAACACTGGTCATACACATACAAGGCACAACACTGGTCATACACATACAAGGCACAACACTGGTCATACACATACAAGGCACAACACTGGTCATACACATACAAGGCACAACACTGGTCATACACATACAAGGCACAACACTGGTCATACACATACAAGGCACAACACTGGTCATACACATACAAGGCACAACACTGGTCATACACATACAAGGCACGGCACTGGTCATACACATACAAGGCACGACACTGGTCATACACATACAAGGCACGACACTGGTCATACACATACAAGGCACAACACTGGTCATACACATACAAGGCACAACACTGGTCATACACATACAAGGCACAACACTGGTCATACACATACAAGGCACAACACTGGTCATACACATACAAGGCACGACACTGGTCATACACATACACATACAAGGCACAACACTGGTCATACACATACAAGGCACAACACTGGTCATACACATACAAGGCATACACATACAAGGCACAACACTGGTCATACACATACAAGGCACAACACTGGTCATACACATACAAGGCACAACACTGGTCATACACATACAAGGCACGACACTGGTCATACACATACAAGCCACAACACTGGTCATACACATACAAGGCACAACACTGGTCATACACATACAAGGCACGACACTGGTCATACACATACAAGGCACAACACTGGTCATACACATACAAGCCACAACACTGGTCATACACATACAAGGCACAACACTGGTCATACACATACAAGGCACAACACTGGTCATACACATACAAGGCACAACACTGGTCATACACATACAAGCCACAACACTGGTCATACACAAGGCACGACACTGGTCATACACATACAAGGCACAACACTGGTCATACACATACAAGGCACAACACTGGTCATACACATACAAGGCACAACACTGGTCATACACATACAAGGCACAACACTGGTCATACACATACAAGGCACGAACACTGGTCATACACATACAAGGCACAACACTGGTCACACTGGTGGTCATACACATACAAGGCACAACACTGGTCATACACATACAAGGCACAACACTGGTCATACACATACAAGGCACAACACTGGTCATACACATACAAGGCACGACACTGGTCATACACATACAAGGCACAACACTGGTCATACACATACAAGGCACAACACTGGTCATACACATACAAGGCACAACACTGGTCATACACATACAAGGCACGACACTGGTCATACACATACAAGGCACGACACTGGTCATACACATACAAGCCACAACACTGGTCATACACATACAAGCCACAACACTGGTCATACACATACAAGCCACAACACTGGTCATACACATACAAGCCACAACACTGGTCATACACATACAAGCCACAACACTGGTCATACACATACAAGGCACGACACTGGTCATACACATACAAGCCACAACACTGGTCATACACATACAAACCACAACACTGGTCATACACATACAAGGCACGACACTGGTCATACACATACAAGCCACAACACTGGTCATACACATACAAACCACAACACTGGTCATACACATACAAGCCACAACACTGGTCATACACATACAAGACACGACACTGGTCATACACATACAAGACACGACACTGGTCATACACATACAAGGCACGACACTGGTCATACACATACAAGCCACAACACTGGTCATACACATACAAGGCACGACACTGGTCATACACATACAAGCCACAACACTGGTCATACATATACAAGGCACGACACTGGTCATACACATACAAGCCACAACACTGGTCATACACATACAAGCCACAACACTGGTCATACACATACAAGGCACGACATTGGCCATACACATACAAGGCACGACATTGGTGATACACATACAAGCCACGACACTGGTCATACACATACAAGACACGACACTGGTCATACACATACAAGGCACGACACTGGTCATACACATACAAGGCACGACACTGGTCATACACATACAAGCCACGACACTGGTCATACACATACAAGCCACGACACTGGTCATACTCATACAAGACACGACACTGGTCATACACATACAAGGCACGACACTGGTTATACATATACAAGGCACGACACTGGTTGTACACATACAAGGCACGACACTGGTTGTACACATACAAGGCACGACACTGGTCATACACATACAAGGCACGACACTGGTCATACACATACAAGGCACGACACTGGTCATACACATACAAGGCACGACACTGGTCATACACAAGGCACGACACTGGTCATACACATACAAGGCACGACACTGGTCATAGACATACAAGGCACGACACTGGTCATACACAAGGCACGACACTGGTCATACACATACAAGGCACGACACTGGTCATACACATACAAGGCACGACACTGGTCATACACATACAAGGCACGACACTGGTCATAGACATACAAGGCACGACACTGGTCATACACATACAAGGCACGACACTGGTCATACACATATAAGGCACGACACTGGTCATACACATACAAGGCACGACACTGGTCATACACATACAAGACACGACACTGGTCATACACATACAAGGCACGACACTGGTCATACACATACAAGGCACGACACTGGTCATACACATACAAGACACGACACTGGTCATACACATACAAGGCACGACACTGGTCATACACATACAAGGCACGACACTGGTCATACACATACAAGGCACGACACTGGTCATACACATACAAGGCACGACACTGGTCATACACATGCATCAATGTAAATCACACACAAAGTAGCACACACGTAATTATATACATATATGCCTTCATATCAGTGATGTTGAGGGAGGGATGTGGAGAGCGAGAGTGATGTAGAGTTGGTAATGTAGGGGGGATAAAGGATAGGTTTGGAGGTGGGTGGTGGAAAGTGGGGACAGTGGTGGTGGGGTGAGAGACGTAAGGGGTGAGAAGGACCAGTTCAGTGGGGAAAGTGTGGGGGAGGTAAACTAAATGTTGAAGTGTAGATGTAGCCAGGACTGGTACAGGTACTTCACATCACTACAGTTTGCGCTTCTTTCCTTCCGCCCTCCCTCTCTCTTCCTCCCTCTCTCTTCCTTCCTCCCTCTCTCTTCCTCCCTCTCTCTTCCTCCCTCTCTCTGCCTCCCTTCCTCCCTCTCTCTGCTTCCCTTCCTCCTCTGTTACTCCACATTTGTCCTGGAACGAACATGGTTGTTCAGAAGTGAGCATCATCTTCTGGGTGTCACCATCCTGATGCTTGTTGAAAATAGATTCTTGTGCCACTCCGTTGAGAGAATCTGATTGACAGAGACAGACACACACGCGCACGCGCGCACACACTCGACCCCTGCAACCTCAGCTAGGTGAGTACACACACACACACACACACACACACACACACACACTAGAGAGGCGTCTTATATGCGGGTTATAATAACATGGTAGAGGAGGTTGCTGGTGACTGTGTGTGCTGAGTCGCCAGTTTTAACTTGGGATATATAAATAAAAAATTACAACTGATGTTAAACTTAAGTTGGAATTTCCAAGTGTGTTCTAGAGCCTAAGGCTACGTACAAAGTGTATGAGATAAACAGATGAACTGAAAGAGATACCTAGAGCCAATAAAGCATTTAGGTTACTGGGAACACGCTAAAGTCTTAAATATGTACTCACTGGAGCAGAGATAATGACAATATACACCTGTAAGATGCTCCAGGATCTGGTCCCCAGTCTGCACACTGCCATAACAACATACTGAACTAATAAGAGACATGGGAGGAAGTGCAAAATAAACCCAGGGAAAAGAAGGGATGCAGTGAGCACTATAAGGGAACACTGTATCAACATTCGTGGCCCAAAGTGTTCAACATCTTACAAGGTTTAGCGCTTTGTTTTGATTATAATAATAACCAACGTCTTACTTGAATATATATCAGAAACAGTGCTGGGACAAATGTAGAAGTCAAGAGAAAACTGGACAAGTATCTTCACCAGATGCCAGATCAACCAGACTGTGATGGATGTGTGAGGCAGCAGATCAACAGCATCAACAGCTTGGTTGACCAGGCTAGCACCAGCCAAGCCTGGTCCAGGGCTGCGGGAAGAGAAATATTCTCAAAACCCTTCAAAGGTAGAGATCAGTTTCAAAGTGAGTGGAAGGGGATAGGATGAGATGCAAGAGACTGGAGTGAGTGGGATGGGGTCGTAGGATAGGTGAGGCCACATATATGGTAGCTGGACGGTATGGGACGGAATGATGGAGCTGGGAAGAGGAGGCCGGGGAGTAGTATGAGATGGTGTAGGGGGCTAGCGGGAGAGGCTGACGGCTTGGCCTGCTTCCTTCCAGATCATGATTGATGGAACACAACTTGGGTTGCCAGCACTGTGGTCGTGTGCGAATTAATTACTCTCATATCTCCCGTTTGGTTTTCATTTTTCTTCAAAGAACACTGACGTTCTCCTTTAAGGAACACTGACGTTCTCCTTTAAGGAACACTGATGTTCTCCTTTAGGGAACAATTACTCGTTTTTCCTTTAAATATCTATGATTGTAATGGTGATTGTGGTTGGGTAGGGATTGTAGTTGTCTTAGTAATTGTGGTGGTGGTTGTCTTAATTGTGGTGGGGGTTGTCACTGAATCATAACACTGTACCATGGTCAGTGTATCATAACACTGTACCATGGTCAGTGTATCATAACACTGTACTATGGTCAGTGTATCATAACACTGTACCATGGTCAGTGTATCATAACACTGTACCATGGTCAGTGTATCATAACACTACCATGGTCAGTGTATCATAACACTGTACCATGGTCAGTGTATCATAACACTGTACTATGGTCAGTGTATCATAACAATGTACCATGGTCAGTGTATCATAACACTGTACCATGGTCAGTGTATCATAACACTGTACCATGGTCAGTGTATCATAATGTACCATGGTCAGTGTATCATAACACTGTACCATGGCTAGTGTATCATAACACTACCATGGTCAATGTATCATAACAATGTACCATGGTCAGTGTATCATAACACTACCATGGTCAGTGTATCATAACACTACCATGGTCAGTGTATCATAACACTACCATGGTCAGTGTATCATAACACTACCATGGTCAGTGTATCATAACACTGTACCATGGTCAGTGTATCATAACACTGTACCATGGTCAGTGTATCATAACACTGTACTATGGTCAGTGTATCATAACACTGTACCATGGCCAGTGTATCATAACACTGTACCAGGGTCAGTGTATCATAACACTGTACCATGGTAAGTGTATCATAACACTGTACCATGGCCAGTGTATCATAACACTGTACCATGGCCAGTGTATCATAACACTGTACCATGGTCAGTGTATCATAACACTGTACCATGGTCAGTGTATCATAACACTGTACCATGGTCAGTGTATCATAACACTGTACCATGGTCAGTGTATCATAACACTGTACCATGGTCAGTGTATCATAACACTGTACCATGGTCAGTGTATCATAACACTGTACCATGGCCAGTGTATCATAACACTGTACCATGGTCAGTGTATCATAACACTGTACCATGGTCAGTGTATCATAACACTGTACCATGGTCAGTGTATCATAACACTGTACCATGGTCAGTGTATCATAACACTGTACCATGGTCAGTGTATCATAACACTGTACCATGGTCAGTGTATCATAACACTGTACCATGGTCAGTGTATCATAACACTGTACCATGGTCAGTGTATCATAACACTGTACTATGGTCAGTGTATCATAACACTGTACCATGGTAAGTGTATCATAACACTACCATGGTCAGTGTATCATAACACTGTACCATGGTCAGTGTATCATAATGTACCATGGTCAGTGTATCATAACACTGTACCATGGCTAGTGTATCATAACACTACCATGGTCAATGTATCATAACAATGTACCATGGTCAGTGTATCATAACACTACCATGGTCAGTGTATCATAACACTACCATGGTCAGTGTATCATAACACTACCATGGTCAGTGTATCATAACACTGTACCATGGCCAGTGTATCATAACACTGTACCATGGCCAGTGTATCATAACACTGTACCATGGTCAGTGTATCATAACACTGTACCATGGTCAGTGTATCATAACACTGTACCATGGTCAGTGTATCATAACACTGTACCATGGCCAGTGTATCATAACACTGTACCATGGTCAGTGTATCATAACACTGTACCATGGTCAGTGTATCATAACACTGTACCATGGTCAGTGTATCATAACACTGTACTATGGTCAGTGTATCATAACACTGTACCATGGTCAGTGTATCATAACACTGTACCATGGTCAGTGTATGGTGTAATGGCCAGGTGGTGTGAGAGTCGTAGCTGGTGCCAGGCTTGTGTACATACAGATGAACCAGTTAATATTAACGCTGTTGTTAATCACAGTAGTTAATGTTAACTTTAGTTAATGTTAAACCTGCTGTTAGTCACTTTAGTGTTAACACTGTTAGTCACAGTAGTTAATATTAACACTTAGTTACAGTAATTAATATTAACACTGTTGTTAGCTACAGTAGTAAATATTATCACCGTTAGTCACAATAGCTAATTTTAACACTGT